>NC_056743.1:863147997-863270497 GCF_019279795.1 Protopterus annectens | reverse complement strand
TTTAGAATCTCGAATTGCTGAAAACCCAAACTTCAGATGAGTGAGCCCAGAAGATCGAGTTTTCAGAAACTCGAAATTCTAAAGTGGAGTGAAAAGACATTGCAAAAATGTCTTTACAATGTTTTTGCAGGGGGGCAAGCTCCCCTGCACCCCCACACCCTCCTACTTAAATATACCAACTCCAAGATCGCATTACAGCTGGGATAGGGGAAATCTCCCATTCTGTGCTGTATGCAGAAGCGCACAATGGGAGGATTTCCGTTCATCCGCTATAGTGCCGTCACGGAGCTGAAATATTTAGGCAGGGAGAGTGCAGGGTATAGTATATTGATAATCAATGAAGACTACACAACCTGCATCAGAAGGTGATGTTGTGATAATGGATCATGATTGATAAGGGGGAACTTTGTGAGGGTATGAAAGATGAAAAAAGCAAGTGGGTATTAAGACAATGTGTTACCCCTTAAGGCACACATTAGAGTTATTTTTATTTTATAAAGATAAACTATGTTTTTTTTTTTTACTTTTGGAAGCTTTGTCCAGGTTTTAAGGGGATTTTGATCATATTTTTGTAGGGAGAAATTATACTATCATAAAGGACCCATGTATACATAGACCAAACTCTGGTAATGCAATGCATGTAAGACCTCAAAAGTTTGTATGACATTTTTAAAGGAATTCAAGAAGATATGGCTTGTTTTTTTCACTATACCTACCAGTGTGGCTAGTCCTTTAGATATGTTTTAGGGTTCAGCTACATTTTAACCACTGTAACAAATATTTCAGTTGAACCCTGTGTAGTGACAAATTATGCTACAGTACTTTTACAGTTAGTGTCCACTAGAGCAAAAATTAAACTGGGCATGGAGGGTAGATCCTTTAATTTTTGCAGATGAGGATAATAAAAGGTTTTGACAGAAAGACTGAACGATTTTATGAGAGATGATCGCAGGGTAGCAGTTATACCTTTGGTGTGTAGGGAATCATGTAAATAGTATTTGGAAATTTCTAAAAAGCAGCAGTCATGTCACTCAAACTGTAGAGGGAAAAGGAGTTAAAGGATATATTAAGTGAAAGGTATGATTTGTGGGAAAATGCCAAAAAAGCCTAGTTTAAAGATGTGATGTTAGAGAAAATTTACAGAATTGTTCATATGGCGTGTAAGCTTAGAAAACTGAGGATGGCAGCTGAAATAAATTAAGAGAGTAGAACTAAAGAACCACTGAACCAGTATTTAAACATGTAGAAGCAAATCCAAAATTATGAAAAAAAAATTCCATAGGCAGGAATCTTAAGCAAGGATAAGATTTAATAAATAATGGACAAACAATGAACAACCAGTAAACACTTTTGATCACCAAGGATGTATAAACTTCATCTAACCAAATATTCAGTAAAACTCATTCATTTATACATTGAAACAAAATATAACATCATCCCATGACCATCCATTCATAAACTCTGTAAAAATTAATTATCCACCCACAATTAAAAATAAAAGTCAGAAAAATGTTTTATAAAAGCATATTATATAATCCCGTAAATTTAAAAGACTTACTTTTTGTATAGGGGAAGGTAGTAGTCATGAAAAAAATGAGGGGAAATAAATGAAATTTAGGAAAGAAGAAAGCCAGTTTGACAGTATAAGTTTGATGCCTTTCACACATGTTGTTTAAATGAAATTGTAAATACATTTTTTTTATTGAAACACTGAAGCCTTTATGGTATTAAATGAGAGTAAACAATTAACTAGTTACTAGGAATGTTTGAGTGGATGACTATAGCATGATGTCATATCTTGTTTCAGCTTATAAATGAGGGATGTTTTGCTGAATGTTCAGTCTGAAGATGTTCGTACATTTGTGTTGAATAAAAGGCCTTACTGATTATTTATTGTTTGTCTAGTAATTTTTTTTAAATCTCATTCTTCTTGAGGTTCCAGTTTGTGGAGTTTTTTTATTCATGATCTAGGACATATGCCTGGTAAAGTTTTGGCTAGCAGATTCAAGCAGAGTCACAGAGGGAACGACAGGTGTATATATTCTGCATCAGTCTAAAGGTAAGGTAGCAAGAGATCACAGTAATACAAGCAGAGTATTTAGAACCTTATGTGAGGAACCGTATACTGAGGAAAATAAGTCCTACTACTGACTGGACATTCATAATTAAAAACTTTCTGGATATGGAACAGCTTAATGTAATATTAGGACATAAGAAGTAAACATTGAGAAAGAACTGGAGATTAAAAACAGGGCTATGAAGGGTATTTCTAAGGGCAGGGCGTCCAGCACAGAAGGTTTAGTGCTAGAATTGTTTTCTCTACTGAGGAGAGCTGTGGTGTCAATTTTTACTGAGGTCTATTTTGAGATACAGATCAAAGGTTCAACAGTCACCTCTTCAATGGTGTCAACTATGGTTGTATTTTCCATACCCAGGAAGAATGAAATTAAATTTGGCAACTATCACCCTATATCTTTAATGAATCTGGAAATATAAATTTGTGCCAGAGTTTTAGCTAATAGACTACAAGTAATATTACTGGCTGTGATCTCCTCAGAACAAGAGAGAGAGAGAGAGTTATATCAGGAACAGATGGCTTAGATCATTTGAGACCTCTCATTACCCTAATGCATTTCAGAAGATGGAGTTAGAACCTATGATGACTATTTTGTGGGTTTTGAGGAGTCCTTTAACAACATCTGCTGGGCTTACTTATAGCAAGTGTCAGATAAGGCGTCCATACCAATGGATTTTTAAAAGGTACTACAAGCACAGTATTGCTGCCCTGTGGGTAAGATGCTAATCAATGCAATTACTTCATAAATGTTCAACATATATAATGGAATGAGGCAGAAGTGTCCCCTTTCCTTGGCCTGTTTCTGATTGCATTGGAATGACTGGTGAGTACTGTAGAATTCTGATGTGCAGAAGAATTTTGAGTAAAATGGTGTAACAGCCAAAAATGTTGTTTATAAATGATTGTCTCATATTGACAGAAATAGACTTCCTAGTGAATGAAGATGTGCTTCAATAAGCTAGAACTTTCAGTATTAAATCTGGGACTTACATTTCTTGCAACTATTTTGCCTCAAAGTGTAAAGCTGAAGTTTTAAAGTATGCAGAAATTTACATTTACTACATTTTTACTAATAATGCTTCTAAAATCACTGCTGCTGATAATGTTTTTGAATCATCTCTGGGTTCCCATGATGAGGATTCTTTTTATTTATATCATGATGATTCTTTTGAATCCAATGCATATAATCTATTTTGTTGAGAAATTATATTATTAAGATTTATAGTAATTTTATATACCATATCACTAATAATAGTGTTAAAGTAGTTTTTTCATCTGCTGTTAATAATAAGTTGAAGTTACTTTTTGATGAATTGGATAGAAATAAGGTAGTTTTTAATTTAACTAAGGAGCAATGGCTGGCTCTTAGAAAGTTAGGTACCGTTAAGAAATTGGTACTTAAGCAGGCTGATAAAGGGTGGCAGTATTAAATGTTAAACAGTATTATAATTTACGTGCAACAAGAAATTATTAATTAAGCAGGCTGCTAAAGGGGAAAAGTGGCAGTATTAAATGATAAACAGTATTATAAAATGTGTATGGATCACATTACTGATATAATCACCTATCTGCTGAGATATTATCTCATTATAGTGTGGATGGTGCAGTGGTGCAGCAGTTTGCATTGTCGCCTCTCAGCAAGAGGTTCTCTGTTTCAATTCTCAGCGGGGGTGCCTTCTGTGTGGAGTCTATATGTTCTCCTATGTTCATGTGGGTTTCATCTGGGTACTCTGGTTTCCTCCTACATTCCAAAGACATGCATCTGGAGTGTTTCTCCCTGGGTCTCTGCTGAAAATATGCTTGTTCCAAGTTGGACTTTCCTCGTAAACAAATATTAAATTAAAATAAATAATGTTGGATGAATTTTCAGGATTATTAGATAAAGGTATCAGACTGGGTTATTTTACACAAAAGGATGTAGAACTGAAGCTATTTAATAGATAGTATAGACTGAGTTCATTTTGCTGTTTTCCTAAAATATATAAAAGTTTGTGTGACCTGCTTGGAAGACCCATTGTTTCTCATGTTAGTACTATATTTCAGAATATGGTTTAAATGATCAATACACATTTAAATAAGGCTGTTAAGAATTTTCCTTCATACATTAGGGACACTATGCATTTGTTGCAGAAAATGCCTGATATAGTGTGGGAGACAGATATGTACTGGCTGACAGTGAGTGCAACAAGTCTATATACTAACATTGAACATAGGTTTAGTATAGAGACAGTGTTTTATTTTTGATGAAACCACCAAAAATACATTTTATGTGAATTAGTACACTTGTGAGTAATAAGTGCTCTATATGTGATGAAGTTTTGTTTTGTCAGCTTAAAGGGGCAACAGCAGGAGCTCATTTGCCTTTGATTATGCTTGTTTACTTATGGGGCTTTTAGAAAATGAATACATTTATTCTAATACTTTTTGCAGCATATTGTTTATTATTTTCATTACTTTGCTGATTTCATTTTTATTTGTAAAGGTGACATGATATATTTCAAGACATTTGTAGAGGAATTAGTACTACTACTTTTAGTTTATCCTAAATTGCCTTTTCCCACTTACCAGTGGTTGACTATTTTGGATATAACCCTTTGTGGTATCTCTTGTCAGTTGACTTCATCTAAAATATTTTGTAAATCTGTTTCTTCTTTGGATTATTTATATGGTTCTAATTTTCATCCTGAACATCTTATATCTTCACTCCCTAAGAGTGAATTTCTTAGGATAAGATACCGTTGTACGTACAGAAAGGATTTTTTCAGATGAGCCTCAAAAGTTGGTTAATATGCTTTAATGTAGAAGTTATCATAGCACAGCAGTATATAAAGCATATTGGCAGACTTCAAATGCCTCACACTCTATTTTATTTTGGTGAAAGATTTCAGTAAGGAACATGGGATGAAATTTATTATTTTATAGTTTGTGTATTAAAGCAGGTAAATTGGAATGTTATCTATGGGGGTACTTTGAAAAATGACTTGCATTATAAAGAAAATATTTTCATTTTATTATTTATTTATTATTTTATTTTACATTTGTTAACCGGGATGGTCCGACTGGATACATGTCCTTTTTCAGCGGAGGCCCGGGGAGAAAAGCTCCAACAGAGTTACATTGATAATTAGGTACAGTAAATGAGCTGAAAGAACTTAACAAAAACATAGGCTATTTACATACAAGTACAAGACTGCCATTACTATTTCTGAGATTACTACAAATGTAACATTAATAACATATTAGCAAGGACGGTAGGCAGTATAATGACATAGAGTTAGACAGGATACATATTTCTTTATCACAGTATACAAAGTACTTATTATCTTAGCTAGTTGTTTATGTTTTAGTTAATGGCACAGAGCTAGTCTGGGTTTGAGCAAGGACATAGCCAGTGTGACTTGAAGTGGAGTTTTAGACTATTTTTGAATTGACTTAGAGAAGTTGCAAGCGTGATGTTATTTGGGAGAGAGTTCCATATTTTACCAGTGGTGTTGGCAACAGCGTCACCACCTAGGTTGAGAGATTTAGTTGTTTGGACAAGGAGTCTGTTTGCTGAGTGAAGGCAGCTTAGACTGGAGTAGGGAGTCATTAAGTTTTTTAGTGCTGGGGTATTCTCAGGTTGTTTAAGGATTTTGAAGGCCTCTATGAGTTGGGACTGGTGAAGAAGGTGTGGGAATTCTATCCATCCAAGCTTTTTCAGGTTAGTACAGTGGTGTATTCTGTAGGGTATGCCTGTAACAAACCTGGCAATGTGATTATAGCAGGATGAGAGCTTGGCCAGATCAGATTTGTTAAGGTGAGTGAGGACAGGAGAGGCATATAGTAGGGTAGAGAGAAGGTGTGAACGGGCTGTGGCTGCCCTGGCATTTGGGGTAAGGAAGGCTTTAATTCTATATAGGGTCCCAAGTTTCTTGTTGACTGACTTAATGGCTTGGTTGGTATGTATATCAAATCTGAGTTTATTGTCAATGTTTACTCCTAATAGCTTTGTATAGGTGTCTGGGGAGATGATGGTCCCATTATTGGATTTTATAGTGAAGTTTTCAGTCGGAGATCTATTGGTTGGGTAGAAGAGAAGTAACTCGGTTTTGTTTGGATTTAAGATCAGGAGATGGTTGGCAAGCCAGTTTTCGACTTTGGTGAAGCTATGTTGGGTGGTAGTTAGTAGATTTGCAAGAGAGGCATTGGAACATATTATAGTCGAGTCATCTGCATATTGAATGCAGGTGGCTTCAGGGATGACTGTTTGGATGTCGTTTATGAAGACTGAAAAGAGGAGAGGTCCTAATATGGAACCTTGAGGAACTCCTATGGTATTTGGTAGTAGGCAGGAGAGCTTGTTTTGCCACATTACTGCTTGTTGTCTCCCAGTGAGGTAAGCTTGAAACCAGTCAAGGGCTGGAGTATCTAGATACAGGGTTTTTAAAGTCTATAGAAGTAACTTATGGTTTACCATATCGAAGGCTTTCGAGAGGTCCAGGAAGAGAGCGGAGGATATTTTTTTATTATTCCGGTTAAGATTAATGTTTTCAGTAAAAGAGAGGAGGGCAGTGGTTGTACTATGATGGGGTCTGAATCCATGTTGAGAGTCTGTGAGTAGTTTATTTTGGGTTAGACAGAGCATTAGCTGGTTGTGCATGCACTTTTCCATAATTTTGGCAAGTGGTGATAGTATGGCTATAGGTCTATAGTTGGATAGTTCTGTGGATGAACCTCCTTTGTGGAGTGGAATAACATAGGATATTTTCCAAATTGAGGGGATTGAGGCCTCGGTTATGGTTCTCTTAATTAGGATTGAGATAGGGTAGGCTACGACATCTGCAGCAATTTGCAGGTATTCAGCCGGCAGAAGATCGGCTGAAAGGGTGGTTGGCTTCAGCTTTTTCAAAAGGGATCTGATAAAGGATGTGGACACTGGCTGGAAGTTAAAAGAGAGTGGTGAGTCGGGTATAGTGTTTATAGAAGTGTGGGGAGGAGAAAGTTGGTTAGCTAATGACTGGATGGTTTCTGTGAAGAAAGTATTGAATGAATTGGCTATATCTTCTTGGCTCTTGTCAGATAATGTTCCTGGGGTTGGAGTAGTGGATTTGCCTGGTTGGAGAAGTTTATTTATGCCTGCCCAGTACTTTTGAGGGTTATTCTGATGTTTATGTTGCAGATTGTAGAAGTAATTTTTCTTATCTAGTATGATGGCTTTTTAGTCTCATTTCTAAGTTGTTGGAATTTGATACGATCTAGGGGTAGTTTGGTAGTGCCATTTATCCCACGCTTTGTCTCTAGTTGTTATTTTGGTTTTGGTGTCTGTTGTTAGCCAGGGTGCTAGTTGAGTTTTAATTCTTATTGAGCGTTTAGGGGCATGCGAGTCAAGTATAGTAAGGAATGAATTGTTAAATGATGACACTGCCTCATCAAGGGGAAGGAACTTTAGTTTTGTCCAGTTACATGATTTGAGTTCAAGTTGAAATTTAGTTGGGTCAAAGTTTTTCTTGGATCTGATAGACCTATAAATAGGTAAGCTTGTACAATTAATTTTGTCTTTCATGATGTATGTGAGCAGGTGATCACTAAGATCATAAGGGAGAGTTCCAGACATATAGTTCTGGGGATGACTGTTGGTGAGTATCCAGTCTAGTATACTCTCTTTTTGAAATTTAACACTTTAATTCCTAAAGGTTTAAACAGAGGCTGTAATTGGAAAATGTTTTTAAATGCCTAATTATTTTATATAAATTATCTTAGTGGTAACATAATTTCCTTTTTGTATGTGTATTTATAGCTGATGTTTGTTTATGCTTTTTATCCTCCCTGGAAGGCTTCTGCAGAGGTGCTTAAGGAATAAACATGGCTTGGTGGCAGCCCATGTGTTTTTTGTTTTATCCTCTTTTCATTATTATTTTATGAAAATAATACATTTGGTTGAGCAAAGATATAAAAATGATTTACTTGTTTCCACAGTCAGGGAGGAATGAGTGAGCTGAGCACAGTGTAGAAATGTGACACAGAGTACTTGAAACAAAAGGAACATTGAGATATATAGGCAAGATGAGAAATCTGGACAGAGAAGATGTTTTTCATTCTAAAAATATGTTACTCTTCTGATATGTACAAACACACACTTGCTAAATCCCTACAAACCCCGATATACTATTATAGATTACATCTCAAGAAAACAAAAGACTGAATGTTCTGCTACCATAACATATCAACAGCCTCCCCTATGAAATGAGAAACAGGCCCTCAGGCTCTGCCATCATAGCTCAAATAAGTTCTATAGGCTACTGATATTTCCCATTACCTTTAACATTAAGCTTGGCAAGGATATTCATCTACAGCAGCAAGAGCACTCTCCACCACTTCTACTCTTTTGTACACCCGGCTTGTACCAACACCTAACATTTTCCTTCCTATACCCTCTTTTTCAGCCCTGCTGTGTAATGTCTCAGCCTTTTTCTCCTCATTTCCATACCAGCAAACATTCTACTTTTATTACCCCTTAAGAAATTAAACTCTCCCAACCACCCACTACCAGCTTTAGCTTCCAGTTAATTTCTGAACCAGTTTGACCCAAGCTATACTCCAAAAAAATTTTCAGCCTGATTTACTTACCAACTGCTCCACTCTTACCTCTAATAAACAAATTCTTCCACCCATTTTACTGACCACTGTCCCACAGCCTTCAGATTTAACCCCTTTTTTCTCAACTTCTCCCTAAACTTAGTCCTATATATTCACTTTTTTCCTCTTCACTGTTACCAAACCTGCAATTGCCATACCTGCAATTGCCATTTTAGAGACTTTGTAACTCCTGACTCACTCTCCCTACATTTTTTCTTTCCCTTCTTATTTCAGTGTCATACTCACCACCTCATTCTTTCAGTCACTTTCTTCTTCAACCTATTCTTTTTATAAAGTCTAAAGATATTTACCTAAGATTCTTCTACCATGTTTAGTTCATCAGCTCTTTTCTATCAAACAACAACACATTATTTATAACTCTTATGCTGTGCTCTGTAAACATATATACATTGATAGCATTAGTGCAAGCTATGCACAAGGACCCAACGACTCAAGTACGGACAGTGTTTGGTCTCACAGAGAGATTCCCAGTGGGAGTGGGTGTGCATCAGGATTCAGCTCTGAGCCCACTGCTTTTCATACTGGTGATGGACTATTTTAGCAAACAGGTCAGAGGGGATAGATCAACAGAGTTGCTGTATGCAGACGATGTGGCATTACAGGCAGACTCTGAGCAAGAACTTCAACAAAGGGTAGGGGAATGGAATGCAAACCTGAACCACATGGAATGAAACTGGGTACAGATAAGACAGTTATAATGGTAGCAAATGGGGGAAATAAGAAGAAGCTGAGAAATAAGCTAGAAGGGAAGATTGCGGAACAGGTTAACAGCTTCAAGTATTTGGAGAGGTGGTTGAGGAGAAGGGAAGTCTGAATGAAGAGGTCAAAGCTCGAATTATAGGGGCTGCAGCCAACTATCACAGAGGGTCAAGTGTAATGTATGATAGAAGAATGCCAAAGAAATTGGAAGGGAAGACTTACAACACAGTGGTGTGACCAGTACTACTGTATGGTACAGAAACTAGGGCAGTGAAGATAGAACAATTGAGAAATCTAGAGGTGATTGAGATGATCTGCCTAAGATGGGTGGTAGGATGCACACTGTGGAACAGAAAAAGAAGAAATGAGGACATAAGAGCAGAAGCCAAAGTAGCTCCACTTGCAGGAAAGGTCAAAGAAAACAGATTATGGTTGTTGGGGCACGTGTGCAGGAAAGCAGAAGACAATCTGGTGAAGAGGATTTGGGACATACAAGAAGACAATAAGAGGAAATGAGGGCATCCAGCAAAGAGGTGAATGGATTATGTGAGAGAAGATCTGTGGCAGTCAGGCATGTGTGTTGAAGAAGACAGGAATGTAGCACTGAATCGAGATAGATGGCAACAGTTAACACAATACCCTGACCCCATGTAGAAAATGGGAAAAAAGGGGTTGATGATGATGATTAGAATATATATATATATATATATATATATATATATATATATATATATATATATATATAATCCACAAACGCTCCAGCACTCAAGATGAAATAAAAATGTAACAGCAGAAAAGTTTAACCACTTTAATTAGGCAAATCTGCCCACAGATACACAGACCGGTGGCCGGTTTCGCTCACAGCGTCCTCAGTGTGCGTAGAATCAGTGCCAAGGCCCGGATTATATCCCTTAGTGGCTGCTAAAGTTTTAAAGGTACAGCCACTATTTTGGCTAAAACTATTTTATATATTTATGTGACCAAATGTTAAGTGCCAAATCTAAATAACCCCAACATATTAAGCCATTAAGTGCTGATAACACCTTAATACATCACTATGTGTAAATTTTTATCCAACCTACCTCATACTTATTTAATAAAGAATGCCTAAAAATACCGCTAATGTTATAACTTAACAAAAGATAAACCTGAACATGAATAGAAAAATATCTATATATACTCAAAAAAATTTTTTATATATGTATACAGATATACACATATAAAAATATACATATGCATATATATACACATACATATATAACAATGACAATCCAACCCCAAAGTACCCTACTAAATGTTCACCAATGGTCATTTAATCCTGGCTTAAACAATGCCCCCAATTGCACTATCCACCTTCTCTCTTTCTGTGTCAATAGTTCGTGTCTTCTATAATCACTAATATTAGGTATGTCTGCCATGTCCAATCCTATGAATATAAAATGTGCTGTTGTATGTATTAATTTATTTTTATATAAAGCACTCCTGGTGCGTTCACATTTTATATCACTAATATGTAGGGCAATTCTTTGTTTAAATAAACAAGAAGTCTGCCCCACATAAAAAGCACCACATTGACACACCGCCATATATATTATCCAAGTGCTATTGCAAGTGATAAAATGACGTATATCAAAAACTCTTTTTGTATTAACTGAGGTAAAGGACTTGGTTTTGGCCATGACATTGCAATATTTGCAATTGCCACAGAAAGTGCTCCCCACAGTGACAGTTTTATTGACCTTGTTTGTTACTCCTTTTTTAAAGGTTGAAAAATGCTGACCCAAGTTTTTGCCTCTTCTATATGCATAATGACATTCCTTATCTACATATCTACTGAAAAACCCATCAGATGTTAATATATGCCAATGTTGAGCCAATATGTTTCGGATATGGAATGTATTACTTCCATATGTTGTTATAAACCTTACATATTGACTGGTGTCTCTCGGTTCACTATCCGTTAATAACTGGGTCCTGTCCATGGAAGATGCCTCATTATAGGCCTGCTGAATCTGCCTGTTGCCATATCCCCTATTTTGAAACCTTTGTTTGAGTTCTCCTGCTTGACTCTGATATCGACCTTCCGAAGAACAAATTTTTCTCACCCTTAGAAATTGGGACTTGGGTATATTTTGGATAGTGTGGGGTGGGTGGCAGCTGTTGGCATATAGGAATCCATTCTTAGAATATGGTTTTCTATAAAGGTCGGTATGCACTATTCCAGCATCTCCTTTAATGACCTTTACATCCAAAAATTGGACCTCCTGAATATGTATATCTCCTATAAACTTAATATCATACCTGTTACTGTTTAAATATTTTACAAACAGCTGCCATTGTTCTACATTACCACCCCACACTACCCAACAGTCGTCCAGATATCTCCGCCACATTATCAGTGAATCCTTAAAACAATCAGGAATTGTATATATATACTGTACTTCTAAATACCCCATGAATAGGTCAGCATATGTTGGCGCAAAAGTTGCCCCCATAGCCGTACCTTTTATCTGTATATACCAAACATTGTTAAATGTGAAAGTATTATGTTCCAAAACTATCTGTAATATTTTGATCAAAAACTCTCGTTCTTGTTCTGAAAACAATCCTGATTGTGACATCCAATAGTGTACTGCCTCAATACCACCATCATGTGGTATTGAGGTGTACAACGACTGTACATCCAAAGTACCCAAATATTGTTCTGATGTAACTACTAGGTTTTCCATCAATGCCAAAAACTGTTGTGTGTCCCGTACTCTTGCTGTAACAAATGGCAACAGTTTTTTTAACTTATGTTCTAAATATTCCGAAAGGGGTTCTGTTAACGAACCCCTCCCTGCCACTATTGGACGGCCCGGTGGATTTATGATATTTTTGTGTACCTTTGGGACCATATAGAAATATTGTGTTTTGGGGTCTTCCACTAATAACTGTCTTAATGTAAACTGATCTATGTTCTGAAAATGAAAAGCTTCCTCTAAAAATGTATCTATCAATAGTTTATGTTCTTGTATTGGATCCATAGTTAAACTCTGATAGAATTCCTCATTGGACAACTGCCTGTTGGCTTCTTTGAAGTAGTGCTCACGTTCCCAAATCACTACTGCACCACCTTTATCAGCCCCCACTATCACTATATCAGAATTATTTTTCAAAGATATCAAAGCCTGTCGCTCATCACTACTCAAGTTTTGAAAACCTGCTGTAAATATTTCAGATTGCTTGAGGTGTAAATCTTTGAGAATCACTTGTTCAAATGTTCTAATAGTACTGTGATAGGGGGGCATAAATTGTGATTTCTTAAACCTGAAGCCAGTGGACTCTCCCATGCCAAAAGAGGAATCTTTGTTAGAATACAAATATTTTAAATTTAACTGTCTGCAAAAACATTTCACATCATTTACTATGTCAAATTGTGAGACAAAAAATGAGGGTATATATCCAAGGCCTTTATTTAGCACACTGAATTCACTGGAGGAAAACTCAAAGTTGGTAAGATTAATGACCAAATTGTTAACATCATATAATGAATCATGACTATTAAGTCCACTTTGATCTACAGAAGCAACATGTTGGCTTGAAATCTCTGTTGTACCCCTTCGTCCACCTCTACGATGTTTTCTCCCTGCCCTTCTAAAGGGATTTTGTATCTCTTATTAAGCGGTGATGATGGTTCAGACAATTCAGCCATCTCAGCTTCTGTATCTGTGTTCGACATGCTAGATGAATATTCAGAACCACTAGTGACCACTTCTCTCCTTCTTAATATAGATTTCACTCGTTTCCTTTTGGGCCTAGGGACCTGTTTGTCTTCATTAAACCTCACTTCTTTCTTCTGTTTTTTCCAAGTATACATTCGTGCTTGTTGGAGATCTGTCACATCCCTCTGGTATTTTTGCATCTTCCTTTTTGCTAACTCTTGATCATATTTCTCAATATCAGTTAGATATTTGGCATGCAAATTGCTATATTCTGTAGTGTTAACAAATTTCTGGGTAGTTTCAAAACATTGCTCTAGTTTAACTAATAATGTTGGCAATTGATTTTCATATTGCTCAACTAAAAGCTGTATAAACATTGTTGAAGCTGTGGCTTGTATAGACCTCCACTTCTTCATAAAGCTTTCATCTTGATTTCCCAGACCTGGTTCAACGTAAACACGTAAACCCCTTGGTATTATCTTGGCTGATAAATACGCCTTCAACAATTTGCAATGCCATACACATGAACGTACTCTCTTAGAGGCTTCAGTTAAAGTTATAAAACTATCAACAGCTTCTGCCGGTTTATTGGCAGTAGCTTTAGGAGCTATGTTATTACTGTTAGCCCCTACAAAACACGCACTATCATCCTTGTCAGCCTTTATAATTTAAAAAATCCGTACCTTGTGCCATATTAGGGCTGATAAGAAATATATTGCCAATGTAGTCAATTCCACTGTTACAAAAATACTGCGTAGCAAAACAGATTAATAGTCCCTTGAACACGTGTTCCAGAAATCACAGTCTGCTAGCCCTCGCTGTTGTGCTAATCCTACGAAGAATATTGTAAACTCACGTACGTGATGGTCCCGAATGAACCTTTGATGCCCAATGTCACCGTTCACTATAATACGTGTAGATATCATTCATAGATAACCTTAAGTTGCACAATCAGTAACTTGGCTTGCACTGTGTTGAAAAAATCTCCAAAGAAAAATTGAAATGTCTCCGTTAATTTTACACAGTCCAAAAGAAACTCAAATGTCGCCTGCCGTATTAGCGACTGTTTATTTCAAACTCCGTTCTGCAAACAGTTAAAAGTCTATAAACACAACCTCCACTGTAGTTCAAACGGTCCCCAGGCCCTCACAGTAATGAGAATCCTCAGGAAAAAGTACCAGCACCTTAACCACTCGATCCCAAATATGCAAACAGGTGCGCGGTACCAAATGGAAGTGCCCGGACTGAGAAATATAATCCACAAACGCTCCAGCACTCAAGATGAAATAAAAATGTAACAGCAGAAAAGTTTAACCACTTTAATTAGGCAAATCTGCCCACAGATACACAGACCGGTGGCCGGTTTCGCTCACAGCGTCCTCAGTGTGCGTAGAATCACCGCCAAGGCCCGGATTATATCCCTTAGTGGCTGCTAAAGTTTTAAAGGTACAGCCACTATTTTGGCTAAAACTGTTTTATGTATTTATGTGACCGAATGTTAAGTGCCAAATCTAAATAACCCCAACATATTAAGCCATTAAGTGCTGATAACACCTTAATATATCACTATGTGTAAATTTTTATCCAACCTACCTCATACTTGTTTAATAAAGAATGCCTAAAAATACCGCTAATGTTATAACTTAACATTAGATTAAACCTGAACATGAATAGAAAAGTATCTATATATACTCAAAAAAAAAAAATATATATATATATATATATATAGTTTCACTTTAGAATCTCGAATTGCTGAAAACCCGAACTTCAGATGACCAAGTCCAGAAGATCAAGTTTTCAGAAACTCAAATTTCTAAAGCGGAGTGAAAAGACATTGCAAAAATGTCTTTACAATGTTTTTGCAGGGGGGCAAGCTCCCCTGCACCTCCCACACCCCCCACTTAAATATACCAACTCCGAGATCGCACTACAGTGGGGATAAGGGAAACCTCCCATTCCGTGCTGTATACAGAAGTGCACAATGGGAGGATTTCCGTTCATCCGCTATAGTGCTGTCACGGAGCTGATATCTTTAAGCAGGGAGAGTGCAGGGGGACTCAGCGCCCTGCAAACACGTAAGTAAACTGTTTTTTTTTTTTTTTCATTATCTTCCCTTCTCAGCCATCTGAAGTTCGAGATTTCAGTAATTCGGCATTGTGAACTGGAACCCTATACAGATATATATATATATGGTCTCTTTACTCTTCTGTCATGTTTTGTTCAGGACCATGTTCACTGCTTATGTATTTGCTAATTCTTTTACTGTACCAATGTTAGGGATTCATACTGGCATTCAGCGTATAGTATACATACTGGACTTTTGCCCTTGTTTTAATTCAGATCATACATCATTAGTCATGCATCCAACATTAAAGTGCAGATGCCAATGTTGAACTAATATATGTATGAATTTCTTTCAGGGTTGCTTACTGCAAACACAAGCTCCTCTTTAATTCACTATTATGGCATATCCTGTATATTTCCATGGGCATACTCCTTTCTGTTTCTGGTGTAATTATATTTATATTGTAAATTTTGTTAATATATTTTATATGCTTGGAACTATATATTTTGAGAGAACTTCACTGTGAATAGCTTTTATATAGCTGGATCTTCCAGTCATCAAATAAAATGAATGAATAAATAACACTGTTCACAGGAGGATAACCCACTGTCTAGGTGATGTGCCTATTGAAGAAGTGTATACTTTCCGCAACTGTTTTTTTTTTTCAAATAAGATACATTTTTTCTTACTGGTGTATACATTTTTGTATATTTTCTTTCTTACTGCAGAAAAAAAAAAAACTCTCCTACAGAGGACATAAAACAGTGTGCCTGCATTTTGCTGTTCATATTTACAATGGAATCGACCATCACATTGTCCCTTAATGTGGAACATGCTGGCCAGTACAGAATGTCATCACAATGCCCAAGAATGGGAATATATTGGATATGTGAAATATCTGTCTATAAAACATAGTGCATATACATATATATATTTGTAATCTAGGTGTGTGGTATACTTTAAACTGGGGGATAATATTCATGCTTTACTACATAAGAAAGTATATGATTCATGTGCCTAGTAGGAATTTAGAGTAAGTCAGTAGAAAGGCCTCTTTTCTAAGATTGCTTTGTTTTTATAGCATGGGAGAAACTTTTACTAACATATAATCAACTACCCCAAAAGCGTTTGCTTAAGTATATTTCAGCAAGATGTTGTACTCTTCACTAGGGATTAATCAGCTTCTAGCAAACTCATTTCTCATTTGAACCATTCACAAAAAATATCTTGTTTAAACAAATAAATTAAAGAATATTTTTCTTCCAAAAATATGATTTTATAAAAGTATCACAAATATATTTACTTAACTGGAAATTACAACTAGCATATGATAATGTAGGTGCTGTCATTTCTCTCTCCATAGAGGCTGAAAAAACATTTGTACATGAAAATGGAACAGTTTCACTCAGTATCCACAAGAAACTCAAAGGTATGTATTATACAATTCCTGACTAAAAATGCATTACAGAAAAAAGACTGTATCTGTGTCTTCATGTAAATGTTAAGGCCAGGAGAGTCTTTTGTGAGGCACCTGTGCAAAAAAATTATACCTACTTACTTATCAGATAAAGCAGTTGTCAAGGGCCATTAGAACAGTTGATGAGAAAGGTGGATAAAGAAATCTGAAAGTACTAAACTGACACAGTGAAATCCAAATGTACTAAAAGTGAAGGCTTTGAAAACTATGCAATTGCTTGAGCAAATAATCCTGTGTTATAAGCACAAATATCGAAATAATTAATCAAGTACTTGCATAACTGCAGATACTGTGGTCAGAAAAGGAACATTATAGACATATCTGAATAAGTTCAGCTGAGCTACACATTTATCTAACACAGGAATTTTCTAAACTATCTTCTGCTTAGAATTTTAACATTTTATAATATAACACGGAAGATACTTTGGCAGAAACACTTACAGTTTCAGCAAACATTATTTGTTTTAACCTGATATGTCAGCCCATTGAAATGTGGAATGGGTGCTTGAGATAATTTGATGAGGTTTGAGAGAACAGGGTAGCTTTGCTGATTTCCATCTGTACAGTTTGGAGTACTGTACTGCATCAACATTTCATGCCATTAGCTTGCAAAAAATGTTTTTTGGTGCATTTTCTTAGTGTCATTGAAGTGACTGTAATCAATGATATTTGCCATGACAGGACCCTGGCAGAAGTGATCAAATCATTAAACATCACCTCCTGTAAAACAACAAAAATGTTATGGCTGTTTAAATTGATCACTAATCAATTATAAGTTTACTTAAGTACCATAGTGAAGAATCATGCACTTTGCATCCTGATAGACACAGTGGTCTCAGAATGTTGAAGAATGTTGCCCATTTTGCACTGATTACTCTACCAGAATCTTTCACTAGAAACTCATTTGAGGCTGATCGGATAATAGGTTACTCACTGTTAAATATGTCTCATCATTTTGAACTTCAGCAATATATAAGGTTGGGAACTAGGAGATATCTTCCTTTGTTGATTCTGAGAACAAAATAGTTAAGGTAAACTGTCTAGCTAAGTTGAATCAACAAGACTTCATGAGCAGAGTTTACACTGGTCCAGTTTGATACTGTGCTGTGACTGAGATGCCCATAAGATAGATGCAGAAATTTGATGGTTACTCTTTATCTATATTTTACTGAAGTATTTGACAGAATGCAGACAATGTTAATAAGGAACATAAAAGGTATGGGATGGGCCTGATAATCGGACAGTGGGCTGGAATTTTCATTACATTACATTTGTTACATAGGAGAGGAAGACAGTAGCCTATCTAATTTGCCATTTTAAGATCACTCAACTTTCTGCCTCCTATCCATCCATATCTTCTCCCTCACTTCTTTACCTGTCACATGTCTTATAAATACCTTCATGGATTCCCTCTCCATCATCTATTCTGCCAGTCTATTTAATTTATTTCAAAGGTCTACAGCCCTCTCTTTGAAGAAAGTTCACAGACAGAAGGAGTATTTAGTCTCAGTAGCTTGTTGGGTGTGCTCTGTCCCCCTCTGTTCCCTTTGTATACCTCTGACATGATCCTGTATAGCCCCATCATGTCCCCCTCTGTTCCCTTCACGTATCCCTGACATGATCCTGTGCACCCCCATCCTGCCCCCTTTGTTTCCTTTACATATCCCTGACATGATCATGTGCACCCCCATCCTGCCCCCCTCTGTTACTTTCACATATCTCTGACATGATGCTGTGCACCCCCATTCTGCCCCCCTCTGTTCCCTTCATATACCCTGACTTGATCCTGTGCACCCCCATCTCTCTAATAAGAAGAGCTGTAGCTCCTCTATGCCTTGGTGATATCATTTACTCTGCATCAGAAATGCCATTCTTGTGGCTTGCGGCAGCTTTATGTCTATTCTCTCGTATGACCTACAGAACTGTATACATTTCCCAAAGTGTGGCATGGCCAGGGCTCAGTGATATTAGAACATCCCTTCTTTGCTTATGGAGTCTTTCTCTCTGAGAATATCTGCTGGCTGGTGCCACTGCTGTCCCAGTTTACTCCAGTTAGTCCAGTGCAGGTTAAATCAACAGCCCCAGATTCTTTTCACATTCTCTAACTGCAAGTCCTATTCCCTCAGTCTGATACTTTGCACCACAGTTGTAACCCTGTGCATTTTTTTGCATTTGTCTGTACTGATCCTCAACTGCCACCTTTTTGCCCACATCACCTCTACACATCCTTGCCTGGACTCTTCTCCTATCCTGCACTTCTAATACTAACTCTCTATTATCAGTGAAGAGGCCGTTCCAGCTCTCTGTTACATCAGATATGCCTGAAGCAATCATAGTGAAGAGTACAGGAACCAGGACTGACCCCATGGTTCTCCATTTATCGCGTTCTTTATTCCTGACATTGTCCCTCTCACTACAAACCTCGGGTTCTAATAGTAAATCATCCAGTAATCTAGTTCCTTTTATTGATCATATTGCCCATGGCTTTGGTTAAGTCATGAAAGGCCACATCTACTGGTACTCCTCTTTCAAGTTCTAGTGTAATCTAGTTATAACAATGTATCTGGTTTAACTCACAGCTTCTTCAGGCTGTGGTCCATTACCAGTTGCTTCCTGGTGATTGTTGTCCTCAAAAAAAGCAAGCAGCCTCTCTGTAAAGATTATTTCAAAACTTTCCCTACCACTGATCAAAGTCTAGCAGGCCTGTTGTACCTTGGATCTTTCTTGTGCCCTTAAACAAGAGAACCACACTTCCATAGTGGCCAATGATCTACTGAAAATCTTGGTCATTGGATATTCTGATGTACAAACCAAGAACCAAACTGTACAATCCAAAAGTGAAAGGGAATGAACCAGTCACCAGGGAGCATGGAAACAAATGTAAACCAGTTGCAAAAAAGTATTTATTATACAAAAAATAAAATTAAGTGCTTTCATCGAATATAACAATAAGACTTCCTCAGAATAAAAACGAAACCCACATCTTGTCATTTAAATGATCCCCTCCCAAGTCACATGTATAAAATGTCCCAAACATTTTCAAGACATTAACACATCCAGCAATCAAACCTTATATGAACGTAATCTAAGCACACTGCTATATGAAACCCCATCATTTTAAACCTGGGTGGGTCCATGCATTCAGTTTTATTTGCCATCTCAATTCTGCATACTCCAATAAGTCATCCCATGGTCCCCCTCTACTATTTTTTAAAATTAAGTCAAGACCAAAGAATAAAAAATTGTGAGAAGGGAAACAAAAAAGATGTTTAAATAATGCATTAGTATCTCTTTTGTTTGTAATATCTAGTAAATGTTCCTAGATCTCTCTGTAAGTTTCCTTTTTGTTTTTCCCACATAAAAGCTTTCACAATTTTGGCATAAAGCAAGACATACTATCACTGCCATGTTAGAATTACAGTGAAATTTCGATTTTATCCTGATGCCATTAACCACAACTCTGTCCTGCTCTGGTATATTTTTACATTGGGAACAAAAATTACACTTGCAAGTTCCCTTCTTTTTATTTGTATAACAAAATGACAAGACGTGGGTTCAGTTTTTATTCTGAGGAAGTTTTATTGTTATATTCAATGAAAGCACTTAATTTTATTATTTGTATGATAAATTCTGATGTACAGCCAAGGTTCCTGAGGACAGTGAGTGATCTGCATCGTTGACTTATTTCCATACCTTTTGTATATGCTCTGTTTTTTTTCAGTACTCTAACTCGACTTTAACTCTTACTCAGGCTCATTATAAACCACATTTCATGCCTTTTCTCTCTGCTCCGAGCCATAAGTAACGTGATCACTGGGTCTATATTACAATGTCGAACAGGCTGGTAACTGAACGCCCTTTTATCAACACATATTCAGCGAACTACAAAAACCCCGAACGGCCACAAAAGCACATTTTTTCTCAGGGGAAAAAATCACTTGTACGTGATCAGGGATTTGCTTTTTCCTCCACTGTAGTGTGATCTTGGATTTGGTATATTTAGTTAAGGGGTTGTGGGGGGCACAGCCCCCCACATGGGGGTGTTGGGGGTGAAGTCCCCCCCCACTTTGTAGGCCATTCGGGGTTTTGTAGTTCGCTGAATATGTGTCAATAAAAGGGCATTCAGTTAACAGCTGTAATATAGATCCAGTCACTGTTGGCCTTACTAGAACCTTCACATAGACCTCCATGGCACTATCCATCTTGGTTTGCACCATGTACAGAATTTCATCCTTCCTTGTACAGGCTCACATCAAAATGTCTGAACACCTTAGGAACAAGACGTCAGCTCCTGCTCACTCTCTACTCAGCAGCTTCACATCTTCCAGTCTCCGTTAGCAGATTTAGATCTCCCTTTCTGGTACAGGACCAACATCATTTGATTGAACCTCGCATGTTCCAGAATCTCAGCTAACTCTCATGTCTTGCTTACCTTGCAGCTCAGAATTTTCAACTCTCTTATGGCAGATATATATATATATATATATATATATATATATATATATATATATGGTTTACTATCAGAATTGCGAGCACTCGGTCGAACGTTGTATAGTCGAACGCATAAGGTCGGAAACACAAATGTCGAAGGCAGTATAATCAATCGAGGAACAGTTTTACTATGGGTCGAGGTAGGTGTACAGTATAATACCCGACTACAAACATCCTCCCTACCTCGACCCATGGTAAAACCGTTCCTCGATTGATTATACTGCCTTCGACATTTGTGTTTCCGACCTTATGCGTTCGACTATACAACGTTCGACCGAGTGACGTTCGCAATTCTGATAGTAAACCTATATATATATATATATATATATATATATATATATACATACATATAAACGAAGGCAACTTCATCAAGGATTTGTTCTCTACATTATGTAGACTCCAGCTCCCTTACAACTGTGAATATGATAAAGTTGGTACTGGAAAATGTGAATGCATGTCTGATATCACAATGAGGTTTAAAAATAGATCTAACCTTATTTTCAGCTGATATAAAGACTGCTGCAGTGAACATGCATTGGGAAGCATTATGCAAAGATACCTGGTAAACCCTTTAACATGGGAAGAAATAGTCAGAAAAGTGATCAGTTTGTTGTTTCATATAGTTGTCCCTGTGGTTTTTACAAGCTGTAAAATGTTAAAATACTTCTAAAATTATGTATAGGGTATAGAATGGCACTTTGTGGAGTCATGGGACAGGTTTGGGATTATAATTACTCTTGTACTGAATCTTGCAACACAATGAGAATCACTGGTTGTAAAAGCAGACATAAAATAGTTAATCACAGAACATGATTCTAGCACAGTTCCTGAGATTAGAAATCTTTTGTTCATTAAGCCTTTCACATACATTTAAATTTTTTTCACTATATTCCATTTTCAGTATATTCTAAACAGTTCATTATACGGTGAGAACACTTTACCATCACTGTGAAGCATTCTACTGCACTTCATTTAAGCAGTAAAACCCTGTATCCCATACCGATGAATTTGATGGCTGCACTGGAAAAGACATCAGTACAGCTACTGAAACAACAGAAATTATGCCCAACATATGGCAGTCTGTGATGAAACGTGTGTACCAGTTTAAAAATAATAATTTTCCTGTATGAATTCATTAAAATGATCCTACTTGGATACTATAAAAGCTGGCCCATTCATTCTTGTTTGTCCTCAAGGAGAGAGAGAGTGTTAGCTGTCCAGGAAGAGATTATCATACTGTAGAGGAACAGCATAGTAAACCCTACTCTATCTGTGCTGGGTACAAGCTAGCTCACTGCCAAAAAGTGAACGGGACAATTAAGTGTCTGTAGAAGAGAGCTGATGGTCAGTAGAAGATGGTAAGAAATACAAAAAGAATGAGAATACACACACTCGGCAGGGAAAGGGTGGGGCCTGCAGAGGAGAGGATGGCCTAGCATGGAGGTGAGCTTTAACCTTGTTTCTCATTGCATGCTTCTTACAAGGACTTTAGATAGCCACGTCATCATCATGGGATGGTCACCATCACCTTTTCTGCTTTGTAGTTCAAGTAAAAGATTATTTCAGGTGCTCAGCTTCATTCATTTCTGTTTTCAATGTTCTTTTAGTCTTTTCTTCTCAAGATTTTCAGTTTCATTATCTTGAAATAAGATCTACAGAACAGTCATTTATTTTTTTTGTATCCACTTTATCCTCTTCAAGATTACAGGAGAGCCAGAGTCCTGAATAGTATAAAGTAGATAAATAATGTTGGACAGGATGTCAGTCTATTACAGAATGTGTGAGCGCGCGCGCACACACACACACACACACACACACACACACACACACACACACACACACACACACACACACACACATTCAAACTTCAGGGATAGATAAGTCATGTCTGGGGGACATCCTTATCCTTTGTTATGTCTGCGGGTCTGCAGATTACATCATTCTACCATCATTCATCACTATCTCCTGAACTTTAATTTCCATGCATCATATTTTATGCTGTGGCTCATGGTGATTAACCTCATTCATCATATGCAGCTGTAATTTATTCTCAGTTATGTGGTGACTAGTGTAGTGACCAGTGCTGGTCGCCAAATCCAAGAAGTAATACAAACAAAGATGAAACAAACAAGTTTTTATTACAAAATCAGATTAAGCGCTTTCATCCTTACAAGTCAAGGACTTCATCAGAATAAGTTAAACAGGCCTAAAAGGCAGTTAAATGCTGTTTTCAAACCAGACATCACTTGCTTATTGGGTAATACCAAATAGTTTAATTAAGCCTCACTTACTAACTCCTCCTCTTAAAGGACTACTACTAAAAGACAATTTGCATATGTGACAGTAGTTTAAACTGTTCAGGATCTTAAACTTTTTATGGGCATCCCATCTAGATGAAAAAAGATTCAAGAGGGAAATAATATGTGTAGACAAAAGCACATCAAGTCAAAAGAAACCACAAGATGGGGGCGTGGCCAGCATGGGTTCTGAGTAGCAGCAGAATTTACTAGCTCCACTTAATAAATTCTATCTATACTGGATTATTGTCTTCCAACAAGGAATTTTGATATTTTTTCTACGTAATTCTATAGTATTCAACTTCATCTACAAGAATATCTACAAAAATTAATTTGAAGACATATTTTCCAGTCAAAAATCTGTTTAAAATATCTTCTCATCTGACAAGTTTTCATCATGACCTTAAACAAGACAGCCAGTCAAGATGCCAGTCGTCTCAGAAGAGAACTACAAATGCTAATATCTAGCATACAGGATTTAACTAATAAGACTGATAAAACTGACTGTAAAATAGACAACTTTAAAGAGAAAGCCAACAAACAAATGGAATTACTACATGAAGATCTGAAACAATAAAAAAATTAAATAACTGATATTGAAGAATCATTGAATGACATGGATGGTAGAATAATGGAAAATGAACACAACATTGAGTTCCTGCTTAAACAAAATTCTCTGTTGCAGAGCAAGCTTGATGACCTTGAGAATAGATCTCGCAGAAATAATCTAAGGATATTTGGTTTGCCAGAAAATGAAGAAAGAAATAATATGACATATTTTCTCAACACCTGGATACCTACTATTTTAGACCTTCCAGATGTCTTTTGGCATTGAGAGAGCACACCAGTCATTAACTGCTGTAAGTACCTCTAACAGAAAGCAACCTAGATCAGTTATTGTTAAATTTCTCTCTTCCTCAGATAAAGAGCTGGTTCTAAAAACTGCTTGGTCCAGATCTCCTCTGAAATTTAATGACTCTATTATTTGTTTTGACAATGACTTCTCTTCACTAGACATAAATAAGAGGAAAGTTTTCTTGCCACTGGTTAAAGAATTGAAAAAGATACAAATCAAAACTCACCTTTTGTTCCCTGTGAAGCTGAAGATTTTCCTTCCGGAGGGACCCAAAATATTTGAAGACCTGGATTCAGCTCTGTCTTATGTTAAAAATCAAAAAGCTCTAGAGAAAATAGAAGAAATGGAGTGGGCAAACCCTTCACTTAAAAGAATGGCTTCATACTCTACATGGAAATCAGCTGAAAAGCAAAAGAGACTAAAGAACAAATAAATAAATACTACTAAATATTTCCACATTCCATTTTCTTTTGGTCTGTATTGTTATTGGATAATTTTATACTGTTGTGATCTTCTTGCAAGGTAAGAGCTTCTCATTTCTTTAAAAAAAAATCTCTACAAAAGTTACTTATAGTCTTTGAAATATAATGGATTATCATAACAGTTAATTAAACATAATCTCCTATTAATAAATCTAATAGTTACATAGCACATTTTATTCATATATAATTTATCTTTTAAGAAATAAAATAAATGGGTATATTCGTAATTATAAGATACATTTGCTATTTTACATTAATACCAGTTTCCTTATTTGTCTATAGCATACCATTATAAATGTTATTAAGTATAAGAGGGGTAGAGAGTTATCTGTAATGGTTAAGAAAGGGAATATAAAACATTTTATGAATGATGAGGAGAAAATAATAACAAAAGACAAAGGGAAAAGATAATATATAATGTCTCATTCTTTATACATTATTAAGCAGCTTATATGCTCTTATGATTCTTATAATAAATAAAATTAAAGGAGATGCTTTCTTAATTTACATACTAACATTCTGTTAATCACCCATAAATCAAACATTAATATCTCTTAACAATATAGACTCCGGGACTATTCTTTGTAATTCCCTAAATAGTTCTTGCCTTATGGTGCCTTTCTTTGTTTAGTAAAGTCCTTTACTTTGTTCTACTTTAAAAGAGCATTTGATAAAAATTGGAGATTGCATGCTATCCTGAGGTGCTTTCACCCTTTAAAAAGTTATGTTTATAAAGTTAAGATGTGGTATGTTACAAATCTTATGGGTTCCAACTATAATTGTAGGGTGGTCAGTATATATGTACTCAGAGAAGCTGTTTTCTTTTCTTCTTATTCCTATTTTTTTCTTTCTGTTTGATAATACTGTTAATGGAGGATTTGTACAGTGTTGTATGTGCTATGTCTGACAAATCACAGCCTGTGAGGCCCTCTACAAGCAAGCAGATACTAATGGCTACAAGAGGAGAGGAAGAAAAGTGAAGGAAAAGTTTTCCAAACCTTTTTCCCAGTCTTTTTTTCTAAATTCAACTAAGAGAGACAACTTTTGATCTGCAATGGCTCGCGAAGATCGTCCACAAGCTTATACCCTCTGGTCCCAGTCATTTTTGCCTTGCAAATAGACAAACAGCTTTTACTTCACGTTTTCAGCCCTGCAAAGCTTTCCAATGACGGCATCGCTATTGGCCAAGCTGTTCCAGGAAGCATAGGTTCGTCTTTTGATGAAGAATGGCTTCTTTATTATTTTTATTATTTTTATTTAAATTTTATTAAAAAACAAGTTTTAAAGTTTAAATTTTTTGTAGATCAACTATTACTCAGCAATTAAACATTGGACATCAAATTAAAGTCAAGGTAATGAGTACCTGGCTCTGATTCAGAACACAGGTAGGCAATACTTAAATAGAAAACTGAAACTCTGTTAATGAATTATTTATGATGTAATAATATAAGCACATTAAATGTGGCAAAGAATTTATAGAAATTAGTCACAAAGAAGAAATTAAGTTTGCTGCTAATTTAAGGGCTTACTGTTTTAGAGTAACTATTCTATGCAAATGTTAGGTACAAATAAATTTGAATACATACATGGCTGAGTATAGCCTGACTTATCATCCTCTACTAATATCTTATTTTACAAGCATTTCAGTTTGTTGACTTTACTCTGCTGAATTCTTTGTATTACTAAACTGCACTCTTTCAACTTGAAGATATGTACTACTGTTATTTCTATAGATTATTTAATAAGTTTGTATACTCAAAATAATTTTAAAGTGCTGTATTATTACCATTGCATTTAAAACTGTGTTAATTAGTGTTTTAAAAGAAAAAGACACTGAAAAAGTTTTATTATAACAATGGAAATATCACTTTGGGGGTCAATGGAGAGATGCAGTCTGTTTGCTGTATCTATGATACAATTGAAATAACTAAAACTTTACATTGTTACTTTGTTAGATAATTTCTGGTCAAGTACACACACTTAGTACACTAGATAAGTAGTAAGCTTCTATATTTTAATGTCTATATATTGAAAGAAAAATACAGACCTAGTATGATTGATAAAATATAATTTTTACAGCACTGCAAGTTGCTTACAATAGTAGTAACAGTGACTCAACTTGTTATATACTCATCTTCGGTGCAGAAGATCATTTACAATATATCCAATTCCTTTTAATAACATCTATATAAACTGCTGTTATATTAAACTGAGCAGTACGAGCACAGAGAAATATGACCTGAACTAAATTATGGAAGTGGTTGACCTAGAAGTGTGTAGGGAACAAGGATAGGACTTAGACAAAAGAAACATATATGTATATGGCAAGAGCTGACTAAATTTACAGCCTCCCATCTGTTAGTCCAGCTTATGTAGATATAAGATATATGAGCAGTTTGGCTATACATAAAATAGATCTTGCTTTCACAATAGTGGGAATTTTGAAAATGTATCAGTCTACTTTATACGTCATAGAAATACAGCAATATAAGATTTGAATATTAATATGAATAATGCACTTCCCAAATGACACATTAAAGGATGGTGTTTTCATCAGATCATGAGATGAGAACACTTTCTTCCTTTGCAACCCATAAGATATGAATTCATTGATTGGGTCATCAGTTACAAGTAATAGGTCATATGTGGAAGACTCAGAACTTTTTCTTGATGAGAATTTTCAAGGCTATCCCTAGCTAAATCAATGGTTTGATGAAATATATAAAGATAGATACACTATACCTTGTTAATGGCCTGATAAACAATGAGTATAAGAATGCTATATCATCCTTTGCTTTGGATATAATACCCTTTTATATGTAATAAACATCATATTATATGTGTTACATTTAGTTTGGTACATACCTCTAAAAGTAATTCAATGTTAATTAGAAAATTACAACTTACGAACTATAAAGACTGGTTATTACTTATATGATAAACAACAGACATATCTTTAATATATAAGATACGTGCATACACAGCTGCTCCTATACTCTGGTGGTAGTTCACTCTAAAATGGGAAAATTGTTATATAAATCAATATGCACCTAACATCAACTTTTCTGCAAGGTCCTCTACACAAATAAAGATACATTATTTCAGGTCATGTTCTATTTTACTGACACTCTTTATAATTGATGTTATTTGGTAAAGGCATTATTTAATCTAAACTTTATACTTGAGAAGTTGTTCATTATATGTATCTCTGATGAATGAATGTCTTCCTTTACAGTCTCATTCTATATGATTAATATATCTATGTACCCTTTTCAGTTAATACTGGTTTCTACTGTATTGAATGGGCTTAAGGTGCTATAGTATTATAGCTCAAACATATCAAAAGTATAAATGTTTTCATAAATATTTACTAGAACCATATTTTATAGGATTTGAGTGATCCTAATTTTTTTTTTGATTTAACAAAGTGTTGAACATTTCAGTTTTGGAATTATTAACGCTTATGCTAGCTGTCTGATAGATATTTTCCTTTGAGAAGCTTACTTATATGTCATATTTTTATGCTACAAAAAGATTGGTTATACTGACATCCAATAACAAATTATAGATATCACATATTCTTAATTAGATAAGTAGCTTTTGCATTTCTAGAGTTATCAAACTCTTTTTTATCTGTCTCAATTAAATTTTGTAAACGAGCTTTAAGATAAAATGCCGATTTTGTCTTCATAGCCATTTATACAACTCACATGCACCTATACATTTATTTTCATTTATATAGTCATCTTAGTCTAACCTTGTTTTATATCAGCATGTTTATTTTGTAGCCTTTATAATATTCATCCTGGATTTCTCTGTTAAATAAGGCTATATAAATAGATTCCTTAAATTTTAGAATAAGTGAACAAATCAGATGAGTCGCATGTAATTAATCTTTATAAGTTTAAAAAAATCCTTTTATTCAGTATAATTTTCAATTTCTATTATACAATCTATACAAGTGGTAGCTATATTCTGTTGTTACTGTTTGAAGGTTTGATCTCAGTGGCTGATGCCATTGAGACAAGGAGTTTATAACTCCAGGCGGGGAGCTGTTTTAGGTTTTTTTATACAACATGCAACTAAGATTGCTAATACGTTTCTTTTGACAATCTTTATTATTCATTTATATAACATCTTAAATGATATTGTTTATGAAATACCTGTTACCCACAATGAGTTAAGGTTTATTATATTCAAAATGAACAAACGGTATAATGGAGAGAGATTCATAGACTATTTATATGATATTGACATGCTACAAAACATATCTTTATTAATAGTTGTTTAATATGACAACATTAAGAGGCATATCAATTAATATCAATGGTCTTAATAATTCCATAAAAAGAGGCAGTATGTTCAAATATCTAGCCCTACATAAGCCCAATACAATTCTCTTACAAGAAACCCATTTATTAAAAGATAATATTAAATATTTAAAACACAAATAAATATACAATTATTGCAAGCTCTGAACACACAAAAAAGAAGAGGGGTGTTGCTATTCTTTGGGATAAATCTCTTCCTCTACCAAGAATAATTAAAACTTATAAAGATAACAAAGGTTTGTTATGTTTAGCCATAATTGAAATAAACAAAAATATATACATTAATAAACAACTACTGGCTACCAGGTATAGGCATCAACACAATTAGACAACATTTAAATCAGACAGTATCTTATTCTGAAGGAAATATAGTCATGGCAGGAGATTTTAACTGTATCCTGAACTCAAAAGACTCAACCAACTCAGGGAAGAGAAAAATTACTCCATAAGCTAAACAGCTAATAAACTTTATGAATAATTATCAACTAAAGGATATCTATGACTTTGGAGATACTAACACATTACAATACAAGTTTTACTCTAACAGACACAAATCATACTCTAGAATAGATAGAGTATTACTCTCCACACAGATATTACATGACCTAACCTATAATAAAATTATTTCATGCCCAATATCAGACTATAAGTCCATTTTATTTGAGCTCAAAATAAATAATTTTCCCAATATACAAATAAAAATAATACCAGCTTACCTTACACAATTAAAAGATTTTCAAACATTTATAAAAGAAGAAATACAAAGTTTAACATAAATTCAGACTCTGATACTTATCACATATATGTATGAGATGCTTTAAAAGCTTATCTATATGGACAAATCAACAAATGGTATTATAATAAAAGAAAAACCTGGGATAAAGATCTAAATACTATCCAGAACAGTTGTGACTCATTATATCTTAAATATAAAGATAAACTCACATCCAGTAATATTAAAGATGAAATAAATAAACTAAACAAAGAATATAGAAAAATACTTCACCATAAAACTATGATTACTTTAGAAAAACATAAATTTCTAGCTTATTCTTTAAACCCTAAACACTCAACTAATCTTAAGAATAAAACTAAAAGGTTAAACAAACAGAATCATATATAAGAAATATATTCTTTGAAGAAAAAGAAGGAAGTATATAATATACAGGATATAATAGAAGAATTCAGAAGTCACTTTCATACAACCAATCAGTCGTTACATACCATAGAGTCTAAAGACAACATAAAACATTTTATCAATACAAATCTCAAAAATAGACTTAACAAACTGCAGATAGAAAATATTGATAAACAAATCAAATTCAATGATGTAATAACTCAAATTAATAAACTCAAACTTAACAAGGCACAAGGAAATGATGGCATCATATCTGAAATATATAAAATCATGCCTAAAATAGCTATAACTTTACTTCATAAGGTATACAATATTGCCCAGACAGAATTTGTAATCCCCCCTCCTGGAAATATACATTCATCTCACCTATCTTACAATCCAACAAAGACACTAAATATTACTCTTCGTACAGACCTATATCCTTATTAAATGTTGATTTTAAGATGTTCATGAACATATACACTGAAAGAATTAAGAACATTTTGCCCTTTTTAATTGATGACGACCGAACTGGTTTTGTAACTGATAGAAGCACATTTGATAATGTTAAATGAACTTTAACCCTTATAGATTTATCTCAGAGGAAAAATAAAAGTATTTAACTTTAATAAGTTTGGATATTAATGTGGCCTTTGACTCAATTGTTTGGGGTTATCTGTTTACACTGCTAGAATATGTGAATTTCTCAAATAACTTCATAAACATATTGAAAAATCTGTATAAAGGAGCTTTAGCCTATATAAAGATAGGTACATATATTTCAAACAAAATACCCATTATAAAAGTTACTAAACTCTTTCTCCATTGTTGTTCACTTTAATAATGGAGCCATAGGCAAATGCTATAAGAATAAGAATATTGAAGGACTAAACATAGGCAAACATACAACATCAAAAATACAGTTATTTGCTGATGATGTCCTTATAACTACAAAAGGTAATAACTCTTCAATATGAACTCTATTAAATTCTATTACAACTTTTCAAACTATTTCTGGATTGTCTTTCAATGAAGATAAAACAAAAATATTACCCATATGCTCAAATAAAAATAAAAGTATATATAATACTCTTAAATCACTTCCCTCAGACCAAATCACTTATTTGGGAATTATCCTTGCTAAAGACATTAAAACAATTATATGATTAAACTATGACAAATGTTTTAGCAACATTCAAAATCTAATTTTAAAATGGAATATGATAACATTCACTACAGAAGAAAGGTTAACTATCATAAAAATGATTATTTTACCTAAAATTTTATATATTATCCAATCTATTTTAATTCTTCCTTCTAAAATCTTTATTAACAAATGAAACTCTCTGATATTAAACTTCTTATGGTATCCGAATAAGTCAAGAATATCAGTTAATCAGCACCTAAATAGCTGGAGTAATGGGGGGGGGTGCTTTTCCTGATCTAAATCTCTATTCCATCTCTTCTACAATTAGGGTGATTACTCAATTTCTAGATACTACTTACTTGGCTAAGTTGAAGTTATTATGGGAGTCATCTGCCATGCAATTAATAACAAAACCTTCTACTCTTGAGTTAGAAATAATAAATAATCCTATTTTATGGATTCTAAAAGATTATTTTACCACACAAACAATATTCCCCTACACAACTTGTTACATTCACAACATCATAGTTACTTTTAGGAATTTCATATATAAACATCTCAGATATAAAGATTGTTTCACCCTATTATTTCCCATAGATTTCACCCAGGACTTATTAATAACCTCAGATTTAAATAAAATTTATTTTTTAAATCAAAAGGAACTTAAGTTTTGGTTTCAGTTGATATCTGACTTTAAGACTAAAAGTGTTGAATGCATATTACATGAATTTCAATTGGATAAATCCATGTGGCTAAACATACAAACACTTAGACTATTCATCAGTTAGAAATAATTACACCAACTACAAAAAAAGATACCTTTATTTTTATACACTGTTTTCATTTAATCCTTCAACACAAACATACTCTAACAAACTTTCATTTTTTATAGAACTATAACAGAAGAAACATACTCCTGCCCATAGACTTATTGGAATTAGTATTACACTATTAATAGTAACTATCCAAGTGATCAAGACAAAGCAAATATTTTAAAATCAGCTGGGAGAACAACATTATCTCTTAAGGTGAAATTGTACACTTGAAGGTTTATGAACAGATCTTTCTATACGCCACAATTAATGAATAAAATAAACAAAAAACAAAACATCTGCAACAAATGTAAATCAGATACAGATATAGGCTGGGTGCACATGTTTTATGATTATCCTGCTCTTATTTTGTTTTAGAAGAACATAAATGATTTACTACAGGTATTATTTTCAGATAACGTTATACTTACCAAATCTTTGGTGATTTTTAATACACCTGTTCCATATTGTGTTAAAAGAATAAAATATTCTCTACTTTGGGCAATACTAGCAGTGGCTAGAAAAATCATAACAAAAATTGGATTTCAGAATCTCCTCCTACATTCTCTGAATTCACTAATTTGTTAAATGATGTTTGTCAGTTACAATTAAAAAACATAACTTCTAGAACTTCTAGAAAGACATATGATCATCAAATGTGGATTAATTTACAAAGTTTATTAAAGAAGAATTAATCACTTTAATGTCTAATATTGATTTATTTCTTGTTTATTGTTGATGTACAACATAAAATAGTTAGAAATGCCATGTTAACTGGAATCTGCAGGATGTCTCTGTAAATACTTTAGTTAACTTTTTTATTATTTTGCTTATAAATTACTTGACATATATGCTATAACCTTTATTCATCACATGTCAGATGATTATATATAATTGTTTGTAAATATGTCTTAATCAAAAATCAATAAAAATTGTTTAAAAAAAAAAAATAAACCACAAGGTGTTAAACTTTCTGTTGTTAACTCAGAAAAATATTTTGTACCCATTTTATAACCTAGCTGTACATAATTTCAATACAAGTTTAATACTAATATGGTCATTCAAACCTGGGGGTGGGTAAAAACATTGAGTTGAAATTGCCATAGGAGTTCTTTATGTTCCAGCTGTCTTCCTCAGTCTCTTATCCTGGGATAAATGCTGATTAGTTCTAAAATTTCAAACTTAAATTCATTGTGTGTCATATCCAATAAAGTGTGCTTAAACAGGGCATTGTTTACACTTTTGCTGTTGATGCTGTAATAAGGTTCATAAATTAGTTTTCTTAGTGTTCTTTCAGTTTTTTCTATACAGAGTTTATTACATTTTGTGCATGCAGCTAAAAGGGTGGGCACGGTGGTGCAGCGGTTAGGGTTGTCACCTCATAGCAAGAGGTTCTCCGGTTTGATTCTCGGCTGGGCTGCCTTCTGTGCGGAGTCTGCATGTCCTCCCTGTGGTCGCATGGGTTTCCTCCGGGTACTCCACTTTCCTCCCACATTCCAAAGATATGCTGTAGGTGGATTGGACACTCTAAATTGGCCCTAGGTCTGAGTGCATGCATGTGTGTGCCTTCTGTAGAAGATTGGGCACCGGGTTGGCAAACTGACACTGTAAAACTCCACTGCCAATCATGAGCGGACAGGTGATCCGCTGTGGTGACCCCTAACAGGGAAAAGCCAAAAGAAGAAGAAGTGCATGCAGCTAAGAAAACAAGTTCCTTGCTTCCACAATTTCCTCTTTTAAAGTGCACCTTAGTTTTTAGTGTTGTCAAGGGTTAGGTGTTCAGCATCTAAAATATGCATACCCTGATTACATGCCCCACATTTTTTGTTTCCATGCCCAATCCTAGGGTTGGGGTATGAACCACTCTCATAGAGGCTTTTCAGATTTTGACTAATTTTAAATATAATTTTTGGACTGGGTCCTACAATCCTCCCAAACTCAGGGGAATGTTCAAGCATATTCCAGTTTTTGCTAATAATGTCCTTAATTTTATCAGATGCATAATTCATTCAACCACCATGGCTCTTTCAAAGTCCTTGTTAGTGCTTTTTTTTTTTGTTGAATAGGCTCTCACCATTATTCCTCTTACCTAGCAAGGGTAGGTACTTCCTACCCCATTTCCTGAGGACATTCCCTAGGGTGTCCTGTAATAAACATTGTGGGCATCCTCTGTCAAGGAACATGTGTGTGACCTTTTCTAACTCGAGTGTCAGGTCATCTTTGTTAGAGGTCATCCTGGCTATCTTATATACTGGTCCTTAGGGTAGATCATCCGACAATGAAACCATCATGTCTGATGCCTTGAAAATGTGGAGGTTGCCAGGTATGCACCACTCAAAACATTTTCCCTGGAAAGATGTTAGGCTATTAAGGTTACATTTTTTTTTATATCTGTTGGACATCCCTGATTATAAATTGGTGTTTTCTTTGACTCTTTCCATGTTAATGGAACAGTTGTTGTTTTAAAAACTTAATTGAATATATCACATAAAATAGTAAAACCTCTGATGCATTTGTGAGCATGTATTTAATCTAGTGCCATGAAACCTGCTGTCTTTTTTTTAAATTTCTTTATAAATCTACTAGCCGACATTTGTTCTGGTGTTTTCAGCAATCTACAAGCTGTGCATGACCACCAAATATTTGGGGTTTTCATCATTTATGTTATCATTTGGTCAAGTGAAAATATGTTAAATGTTGTCAACTAGAGCAGAAGGCAAATTCTGTTTTATTTTTGCATGAACACAGATACTTAAAGTACTCTTTCTTACCATAATTTTTACATGTTAAGTTCATTTCATATTTTCGACTTTTCTAACCATATTGTATTTATGAACAATTTAGTCAATATGCAAGAAATCCAAGCAGGCTGAGGACACGCACAGGATAAAACCAAACAATTTATTTGGTAAAAAACATGTAAGGGCTTTCGAGTAGTACTCCTACACTTCATTAGATCTGATGAAGTGTAGGAGTACAACATGAACGTGCTTACATGCATTATATTTTTGGAGCCTGATCCGGACTTTAACTGGTGCAGTGGTTTTGTTTTTTACCTGTGATTAATTTAGTCAATATGTTTAAGTTAATTTTATTTCTGTGTTGTAAATTTCATATTTAAATACAAAAATTTTAAATTGTTACTCCACCAATATGGGTGCGAGCTTTTATTCTTGCTTGTTGTATAACAAACAGCAGTTGCCTCAATCAGATTCATAGGTGTGTACTAGGCTAATGGCCCTGGAGCCTTTATAAGCCTAGCCCATAGGATTACCCTGGCATCGTGCCACCTGACCTTAGTTCCCAGTGCCTCTGTCGACTAAAGCCACTGGAGACATCCCTGGGGTGAATTTTCTATTTCCTATCCACTCATCAAGATTTCTCTTGAAGAGGGCCAGTGAGGTGCCCTGCTTGACATGTATGGGAAGTCTATTCCATAGCATGGGCAGTCTCTGTGTTATGAACCTGTCCCTCCAGCATGTTTTGTTAATTGTGGTAATGAGGTTGAGGACTTTGGAACATGTGGTGCAGAGGGATTGGGATTTCTTTAAATGTAGCATTTCTAACAGAGCTGGGTCAGACATGGCTTTGTAGGTCAAGCAGAGATCCCCTCTAAGTAGGCAATATGAGACAGAGAATAGTTGGAGTTTTTTGAGTCTGTCCATATAGGACAAGTGTTTAAGGCCTAGGATCCTCTTTGTGAGGTACTTTTGTGGCCTCTCCAGTTGTTGCAGGTGTCTGGTGAGGTACATGCCAAATGGGTAATTGTACTCAATGATTGGCCTAATGAGGGAAGAGTAGAGGGAGACAATGACTTCTTTCTTCCTGGATGCAAATCCCTTAGTAATGAGATGTGCCACATAGAAGGACTTTCTGACCACAGTGGCAATGTGGTGGTCAAAAGAGAGGTTGATATCAACCTTTCTTCCCAGATCTCTTATAACTCCTTCTGTGTTCATTGGATTACCATTGATGTGGTAATTCATGGGAACCAGGTTTTTTCCAAAGGGGACAATGACTAATTTTTTGGCATTGAGCTTAAAGCCATGGTTCTGCACCAGTTGTTCGTCTCAGTGAAGCCTTTATGTAGGATGTCAACATCGCTTGGAGAGTTAATAATAGCTCCCAACTTGCAATCGTCTGTGAACTTTGTCAGCCCAAGACCCTTCTTGTTGGTCTTGACTTCAGAGAAGTAGAAACCAAAAAGGAGAGGACCCAGGACCGAACACTGTGGGACTCCACTCGTGACTGGTCAGCAGTCTGACTTGGAGTCAGTTACTTTCACACTGTGGGTTCTATCTGTGAGCCAGTTTGCAACCCAGCTAGTGAAATGGGGGTGATTGTATTTATTTTTTATTTTATTTTACATTTGTTGACCGGGCTAGTCTAACTGGATATATGTCCATTTTCAGTAGAGGCCCGGGGAGATAAGCTCCAAGACATGGTCCAAATACGATAATACAAGTACAAACAAATAAAAAATAAGAAATAAAATCTAATATTCTAGTAAAAATAGCAATTTTCCTGGTATGGAAAAAAATGCATCAACAATGGTAACGTGTATTTCAACAAAGAGGTTGTAACAGGATGTATCACTGAAGTAAAAAGTCACAAACAGTGCAAATTGAAAGAACTTAGACAACAATGCAGGTTAAGTCAGAGGTAGATAAAAGGAAATAATCATAGTAAAAAAAAGGAAAAAAAAGAAAGAAAATCGTCAGTACTTGCAACATGTGAATTACAGCAGAAAGGTTAAGCAGGATCTAACACTGAGGACCTGCAGTATAATATAGTGCTATTTTTAAGTATGGTGACATAGTATAGGTCAAGTCAGAAGTGAAAAAAGGGAGTTTGATGTGTAGTATTGTAGCAAAGGATTTGCTTAAGAAAAGATATATAAAGAGGATAGACATAGTGAAAAAAGGTAGAACAGAAAAATATAATAAGGTGGGAAAATGTAGTGGAGGATTGTAGGGAGTGGATAGGTATGTCAAGTTAGTAGAGGTAGATGACTAATCTGGTCTGGAGCAGGGGCATAGCCAGTATGTTTTGAGGAGAAGTTTAATTCTGTTTTTAAATAGAGATAGAGAGGTGAGTGAGGTGATGTCATTAGGGAGAAAATTCCAGGATTTAACTACTGTATTAGAGAAGAGAGAATCCCCAGCTCTGTTATTAGGTTTTGAGGTGTGGATAAGAAGTTTGTGAGATGATCATAAGGACTTTAGGTTTTTATAGGGGGTGATGAGGGTAGATAAACCTGGAGTATTAAAAGGTTGGTATAGGATGTTGTGGGCAATGGTTAGTTGGTGAAATTTAATCTGCTGTTGTAGTTCTAACCATCCTAGCTGTTTTAAATTTATACAATGATGGGTTTGGAATGAGTTGCCTGTAGCAAATCGTGCAATGTTATTATAGGTCATTTCCAATTTACTGAGGTTATTCTTGGAGAGATTAGTAAAGATGGGAGAGGCATAAAGGAGTGTAGAGATCAAATGGGTGTGGGCGATAGTAGTTTTTGCAGTAGGGGAAAGGAATGGTTTAACCCTATAGAGACTGCCAGTTTTTTTATTGACAGTCTTTATGGTATTATTGATGTGGATGTCGAAGTTCAGATTATTGTCAATGGTGACACCTAGTAGTTTGGTGGTATAGTCAGAAGATATTATAGTACCATCGATAGATGTCACTGAGAATTGAAGAGGAGAGAACTTCAGAGTAGGAGTGAAGAGAAGGCTGTTTATGAGAATCTGGTGGTTTACCATGTCAAATGCTTTAGACAGGTCAATAAATAGAGCAGAAGAAAGATTATTCAGGTTTTGTTGTTTATTAATGTAGTCAGTAAAGGACAGGAGGGCAGTGGTAGTGCTGTGTGAGGGTATGAAACCATGTTGACAGTTGGAAAGTAAATTGTTTTCGATTAAATGGTGAAGAAGTTGTTTATGGATACATTTCTCCATGATTTTAGTTAGGGGAGAAAGTAGGGCAATGGGGTGATAGTTAGATATTTCTATGGACTGTCCACCTTTATGTAGGGGGATAATATGGGAGATTTTCCATAAGGTGGGGATGTAACCTTCAGTAATAGTCCTGTTGACCGGTATGGAAATAGGATAGGCTATGGCATTGGATGATAGTTGTAGATATTCAGAAGGCAGTAGGTCTGCAGAGGGAGAGCATGGTTTCAGTTTCTTCAAAAGGGTTTGAATAAATGCGGTTGAGACAGGTTTGAGATGAAAGGGGGGGTGAGGAGTGTGAGGGTAATGTGAAGGCATTTGATGATAACTGACTAGCTAGCGTTTGGATGGCATCTGTAAAGAAGGTATTCAAGGTATTAGCTGTATGGATGGGATTTTTCTGGTCTGTATTTTGAGGGTTTGGTGTTGTGGATTGACCTGGGTGAAGTAGTTGCTTAATGCTGGCCCAGAATTTCTGTGGGTTGTTGTAATTATGTTGTTGATATTGTACAAAGTATTTTTGTTTGTCAGAAAATATGTCCTTTTTAGTGTCATTTCTTAGCTGTCTAAAGGTTAGTTGGTCAGCAGTGTTTTTTGTCATTCTCCATTTGACCCAATATTTATTTATGATGTGAATTTTGTGTTTGGTTTTGTTAGAAAGCCATGGGGCAGACTTGGTCTTAATTCTGATAGCTCTGGAAGGAGCATGATGGTTAAGAATGGCAAGAAAGGCAGAATTAAAGAAATTAACGGCTTCATCTAGAGGCAGTTGTTTTAAGGGAGCCCAATTGCATGCGCTTAGTTCCATTTGGAATAGATCGAGGTTAAATTTCTTTTTGGATCTAATATGTCTAATGGAGTTTGGGGAGGGGGTGTTAGCTTTATATCTGATGATGTAGGTAAATGAGTGATCACTGATATCATCAGGGAGAGTTCCTGAATATAGGTTTATGTGTGTGGTAGGAATGCTACTACTATAGGAATTCCAGTCTAAATTTATGTCACTTAGGATTATGGTTTCTTGAGGCAGGTGTTGGGATAGCCAGCAGAGCATATTTTCCAAGGTGGCTATGTTATTTCCAGGGGGCAGATACATGCAGATGATATAGATTGATTTAGCTTTGTTAAGTTCAAGTTTAGAGATGAGAATCTCAGCATTGGAGTCATGAGGTAGATTACAGTTGTAAGTGGTTAATTGAAAGCCAGATTTAAATAGAATAGCCACCCCACCACCTTTCTTAGCCACTCTGTCAAGTCTTAGGATATTATATCCAGGTGGGATAATTTCATTGTCTTGGATGACAGGTTTTAGCCATGTTTCAGTTAGGCAGATAATGTCAAAGGAGTACACTTCTAGGAGAGCATGGAGTTGAGTCACCTTGTTGTTAATGCTACGTATGTTAAGATGTGTTAGTAGGAGAGAGTTAGAAGGTCTTTCAAGGGGAGAATAGATAGATTGAATATGGTTTTGAAGAGTGATAGGGGTTACAGTTGGGCCAGGGTTTGGATGAATATCACCATCCTTTACTGTGAGGAGTTGTAGTAGATAGCTTGGATTACGGATTTTGCTGTAGAGAAGTAACACTCTTTTGTAATATTGTGTACTATATTTCATGTGTAGTGTACTATGATACTTTGATAGTAGGTAGCTAGGTGTCCACGTTATGTTTGCATGGTTATGGAGGCGTGGCAAGGGTTGAGAGTTGGTTTGTTGGTTGTGATAAGTAGTGTCTGGATATATTGGGTGCTCATATGAGGATAGTAAATATACAAAGGTTAGTAGTAGTAGTGGTAAGAGAGTGAAATAGAATCGGATTTGAAGAGAGATAGTTAAATAAGCCATTGTGAAGGAATAGTGTATTGTTGTATATTTGTGGGGATGGAAGTATATAAGGTGGGACTGTGTAAAGATAGAAAGGAGTGGTGAGTGAGAAGGGGAGTGGTTAGAGATGGGAGATGTAATAGAAGTTGACCAATGGGATATGTGAAGTTGGGTAGTGGGAAGAGGAAGAGGTGTGGTTAGAAAGTATAAGAGTAGTACCCCTGAGGGTGGGAGGGAATTGGGGGTAGGGAGGGGAGTGGAGTGAGCCCTCAGTGCGAATGGAGCAGGTAGACACGGAGAGTGGAGCAGTTGTAAAGGAAACAATCAGCAGGTAAAGCAGGATAACTTAGGGAGGCAAGAGAGACAAGGTAGTTAGAGAAACAGGAGTTAGTACAAGCTAGATTTAGAGTGGGTATAAAAAGTAATCAATTACCAATACCCATATGTAGACAGCAAATATACAGTACAATAATCCTTGTAGTGCAGGGACAACTAGTCATTCACAGAGGCAGAGTGTAATCATAGCAGTTTCACAAATCTAACAATTAGTCATTGACAGAGCAGCTAGTCATTCACAGAAGCAGATATGTAATCATAGCAGTTACACAAAATCTTAACAATTAGTCATTCACAGAGCAGATATATAAAGAAATGGAATTAACATTGAAAGTCTACCCTGGTAGCAGTAAATGTGATCACATAGTTAACCATTATATCAATGCTGTAGGCTAGAAACACAGAGGAAGCACTTTTTGCATGATATTAAATTATATGCCCCTAGATATTAGCAAGAACCAGAGGCTAATCGTAAAAGATGTTCCTATCTATTTAATAAGCAACATAAGTCAGCCATTATTCAATAATCACTTAAAAGGACTATGGTGGGTAAGGACAGGCTTAGATAGACTGTAAAATAGCACAAAATGAACTGTAAACCAAAACCAACAAAAAAACGATGAAGATCAGGACTTTCAGAGACCACCAGGAGACAATACTTTTTAGCGCTTTCTTTCACGTTTAATACAGTGAACCTCTTCAGAAAAAGAAGAGACTTCCCATACTCTTCTTTTATACATACAATAAAGGAAATGATGTCATTAGATTAATTAACCACCTTGAGTCATTAAACCTTATATACATTAATGTGTAAAACATCTTTATATATGTATAATATAAATTTATCATCTTTTTAAATCCATGTAGATTGAATACAAAAAAGTTTTTAAATGTATTTTATAAAATACTTGTGTGCGTGTATATGTGTATTTACATGTGGGCTTACCTAAATTCACCCACCTTTTTGAATATAAAAAAGTTTTTAAATGTATTTTATAAAATACTTATAAAGTATATAAAATAGCACAGTAACAGCTTAACAGAAACAGAGTGAAAGAAATTAGACATCCAGAGTAAGCACTTAGGAGGCGCCGTTTTTAGCCAATTTGCAGTATCTGACAATATAGGTAGTGTGATAATGCTCAGAGCAGGATCTGCCTGAGAATAAGGATTAGAAACAAATAAAAAAACTTGCCATAGTCGGCTTGTTTTAAATCCAGAGGCAGTCTGTGCCATTGTCAGCTTGGTTCAGAAGCCAGAGGCAGACTGCAGTTATCGGCTTGTTTAAAAAAAGCCTGAGGCTGTCTATGAAGATGTCGGCTTGGTTTAAAGCCAGAGGCAGTCTGTGCCGTTGTCGGTTTGTATCAGTAGCCAGAGAAGTAGACTGCAGTTATCGGCTTGTTTAGAAAAAGCCTGAGGCAGTCTATGAAGATGTCGGCTTGGTTTAAAGCCAAAGGCAGTCTGTGCTGTTGTCGACTTGTATCAGAAGCCCGAGGCAGACTGCAGTTATCGGCTTGTACAAAAATGCCTGAGGCAGTCTATGAAGATGTCGGCTTGGTTTAAAGCCAGAGGCAGTCAGTGCCATTGTCGGCTTGTATCAGAAGCCAGAGGCAGACTACAGTAATTGGCTTGTTTAAAAAAAGCCTGAGGCAGACTGCAGTTATCGGCTTGTAAAACAACACAAGGTTGGTGTAGTGGAACCTAGCCTTGTCCAGGCTTGGGAAGCAAATGATGAGTGAATCGTTACACTAAATGAAAGTAGCAGGGTAGATAGCATGCGATTAAGCAGCTATCGGCTTGAAAATGCTTCAGGCAAAGTTAGAGTGTTCTACAGTCAAGCGACAGCTTTGGACAACCAAGCAGTGAGAAAAAAACTAAGAAGTGTAGTATATAATAAAAAAACGCCACTAGAGGCTTAAGTAATCAAACAAACAGTCTTGGTTAGGCTTTACAAAGGGCAGGAAAAGCAGCCGTCAAATAGTGGTCCAGTTAGGAAGCACAAGATTAAAACCAAAGCTGTTTTCTAACTTGAATAGCAGTTCAATTCACTCCAAATAAATACAATATATTTGTAACATCCTTAAGAATCCAAACAGTCAACCAAAAAAGAAACGCTTTACATAATTGTCCCTTCAGGATTAACACAATGCAAGCACCAGGCAGATTTAAAACATCAACAAAGGTCTGGACGATGTAAAATAGCTAATCCTACCAACAGATATTTATTAAAAAAAACCTTGATATAAAGAGCCTCAGTAAAAAAAAAAAAAATAAGATAACTACATACCACAGGAGTTAGACGCTGACAGAGGGAGCAGACAGCAGCCAGGCCAAGTCCCTAATCCTAAAGATGGCGCCCCACTAAGTCCAGGTTATTTATGGGAGATTTGAGGAATAAAGGTAGCGAGGGGAGGGGAGTAGGGGGGGGGTGCAGGTACAGGTGGGAGGGGCAAGGGAACTGGCAAAGTCAAGCAGGCAATTGGACGTCATGCAATACAGATAATAGTATAGCAAGTAGGAGGGTTAAAGCAGGTGTAGGCAAGACCAAAGGGAAAAAAAGACGGAGTGCAAAGAGAGTGACTGGCAGTAGTTATATAAGATGTCCAAAGGACTAGAGCAGAACACGGAGAGTGGAGCAGTTGTAGAGGAAACAATCAGCAGGACTGATTTGTGAAGGTAAGTTTTAAAAGCCAGATGTGGTGAAGGTCAGTGAGAAGTGATCCTAGGAAAGGTAGTAATGGACTAAGTGGTAGTAAAAAAAAAGGTAGGTGAGAGAACAGGAATAGGAATGCAGGTACAATAGGAGAAAATAGGGTAAGAGGCCGTATAATACGAGGATGAAAGGAGAAAAAAGCTGGGTATGGGTGCCACCTAGTGGACAGACCTAAAAGTGCAGGCAGATGTATGAAGGAGTTAGAGGAGAAAATCAGGGAAAGGTGGGAGATTTAGTCGGTGAGGTATTCAAAGAGGATGGGAGAGAGAGAGAGAGAGAGAGAGAGATTTATGTAGAAAATGGGGTGGGATACTCTGCTGGAAGCTGTTGGCTGCCCGAGCTCAAGACATAACTCACCACCTGTAGCAGTGGTACACTAGTTTAAAGACAATTCAGGCAGGGAATTATATAGTACACACACTTTTCCTGTATCCTTGATATAGGAATTGTAATGCAGTTGGTCTGTGAGGTGTAACGCAGGTAGCTGTAGGGTTTCCCTTAGTTTCTGACAGGTTAGTGCTGGAGGCACGGGTAAAGCAGGGTAATTTTCCTGTATCCTTGATATAGGAATTGTAAGGCAGTTGGTCTGTGAGGTGTAACGCAGGTAACTGTAGGGTTTCCTTTAGTTTCTGACAGGTTAGTGCTGGAGGCATGGGTAAAGCAGGGTAATTTTCCCATATCCTTGATATAGGAATTGCAAGGCAGTTGGTCTGTGAGGTGTAACGCAGGTAGTTGTAGGGTTTCCTTTAGTTTCTGACAGGTTAGTGCTGGAGGCACGGGTAAAGCAGGGTAACACAGGGGTTAGACACCAACAGAGGGAGCAAACAGCAGCCAGGCCAAGTCCCTAATCCTTGATGCCTAGCTTAGTAAGTTTTTCTATGATTCCTGAGGGGTGAATGGTATCAAAGGCCTTGACCAGATCAAGGTAGGCTGTATGAACCACCTTGCCTTCATCCACAGCTCTGGTGACTGACTCAAAGAAGTCGACCAAGTTGAGAAGGCATGATATACCCTTCACAAAACCAAACTGTGTGGGATCCAGAGTTTGGAGATTCCCTATATCCTTGCTTATTAGGCCCATGATGATGAGTTCCATAGCTTTGCATATCAGATTCATCAGGCTAATGGGGCGATAATTCTTGGGGTCTGTAGTCACTCCTCCTTTGTGGAGAGAGATGACTGTAGCAGTGTGCCATTCAGTAGGGACAAAGCCTGAGGTGAGGCTGTGACTTGAATGGGGCACACAATTGAGGTGCCAGTTCACTTTGTAGTTCATGTAGAGCACAGCCAGGGATATTCTCAGGTCCCATAAAGGCTGTATTTTTGGCCTTGGACAGTGCTGTTTTAACCTGTGCAGCAGTAATACTGGGTGCTTGGCAATCTACTGGTATTGTGATTGGTCCTCTGGGGGGAGGGGTAAAAAAGTATATTGGCAATATATGTTGGCTCGGTATAGGAGGTACCATTGTGCAGTAGCTCAGAGTAAATCTGGGTATTGCCATGGAGATTCCTTACATAACTATAGAAGGCCTTGTGGTTGTCTTTACTATCTGCTACAATTCTGTTTTCATAGCTAGCTTTGGAGGGTTTGATGAGGGATCTCAACTTTTTGTTGAGGCTGATAAGGGAGTTTTTCCAGTCTTGGGACTTTACCTTATTCTGCATCAGTTTCCTCCTTCTGTTGTAGAGTTTGTTTATGGTAGGGGACCACCAGAGTGGCTTCCATTTTTTGGAGGAGAGAGTCTTGTTTCTATTGAGTATGGCGAGATCCATGCATTTGTGTACGTGTTTGTACAGTGCATTGGTGTATGATTCGGTGGTCATGCAACTATTCGCCATTTACACAGAGAATGTGAAGTTAGCCCAAAATTAGCTTTGGAGCAAAATTAGCTTTGGAGAAGTTTTTCATGGTGGTTTCCTTTGCAGGAGAGATGTGGATATCCAAAGTGATTAGTCTGTGGTCGGATCTAACCAGGGAGGAGTTGACTATTGGTGTAGAGCATCAGTCGCCCATGGTGGCAATGACCAGGTCAAGGATATTGCTACCTCTAGTGGGGGTAAGGACAAGCTGGTCCAGGGCATTGGAATTAATGAATTCCAGGAAACGCTGGTCAAGTGTATTGGTAAATGAGTAGCTTTCCCAGTTAATGGACAAGTAGTTGAAATCACCCAGTATGAGGGTGTTAGGTTGGACCCTAATATTCTCCAGGGTGATTAGGAACGTGGAGTGTGAGTCTTGAGACATGGTTGGGGACTTATAGCAGGCTACAACCTGAATCGCTGTCTTACCCAATGTTAGCTACACCTGTAGTATCTCAGATGCATTATGTTGGGCGACCAGTCTAGAGGTGTGCGCATCCTTTATGAATATGGAAACATCACTGCCTTTGGAGCTTCAGTCCAAGTTCTGGGGTCAAAAGGTGTGGAATGAGTTGTAGCCTGGTAGTGCAAGGGTGCTTTCTGTTACCTTAAACCAGGTCTCTGTAACAGCACAAATGTTGATGTTCTCCATTTTAAGGAGTGCTTCGAGTGAGTGCATTTTGAGATTTAGACTTCTAGCATTGAGCAGCATGACCCTCAGATTACATTTGTTTGTAGCTGTTACAGTGGTAATTTGACCTTTGGAACACTGCCTAAAAAGGCACTATAGGGGTGGCAAGAGCCTTGGCCAGTATCAGGAAGCCCAGGGGTGACAGATGCAGGCCATCTCTGGCAAAGCATCGAGGTCTGTCAATCATGTCATCCCAGGCAGACAGATACTGGATCCCCTTAGAATGACACCAGAAACTTAGCCAGTTGTTGAAATCAATAATTTTTTAATTGTACTGTGGTATCATTCTGGGTAATGGTAGGATGCTGCTCAGGGCTAGGGTCATACCCGCCTGGGCTACATAATCCAAGAGCTCCTCCATGTCTCTCTTCATGTAGTCCAGGGAGGTATGTCTCAGGTCAGTCATGCCCACATGTACAATGACAGAGTCATATTTGTACTTGTTGAGAGACCTGTGCATGCATTGTGTGGCAGATCCTGGCACCTGACAGGCAGCTGACGGTTACTTTCTCCTTATTTAACCTAGTGAGTGGGACATCAGTGTGCCTCACTATCGAGTCACCTATGACTAGTGTGTTGGGCATGCTGTTTGCCTTTGCTTGAGTGGCACACTATTTAGGAGAGTTATGTGTCTCGTGATTAGTGTTGTGTTGTGGTGGTTGAGTGCATTTCTACCTTGGAGGTCTCTGCTGTTTGGGTAGATTTTTATTGAGAGCCTTCACAAAGGTGTGTGTGTGTGGTTTGTGTTTTTATGTGAAGGCAGTGCCGGTGTGTGTCCTGGAGGGCTATGTGTTCCATGTGATGTGGTGCAAGTGTTGACCTTCTCCTCTTGACCAGCTATTCCGGTTTTGCCGGGAGAGTGCATGGCTTCCAGTTTGGATATATAAGTGCATCTCTCACAAGTCTGAGTGTTGGGAGGTAAGAGGAGAGGGTTGTCAATGTACACGAGGAAGTTGCTACATTGCCTCAGGATGCCCATGTTCACCAGGTTGATATGAGAAAGCACAGGAAACTGACCTATAGACATGCCTGGAGGGGTGGGCATTAATAATAAGTACTGGAGCTGTTTCCTTGTGGAATGTTTAGTGCTGGTAGCACTTTTGGGTGCTACAATAATTGCTACAAGAAGTCTGGTAAAGTGCTACACTAATAAGCTAGTAAAAGTGCAGGAGAGGAGAGAACTAGCAGATCTAAGGGAAAAATTGAATAGCAAACTTTGGTATTGCTCAGAAGCTTACAAACAGTCCTTGATACAGCAAATCTGTATCTGGACTAGACTAGTTACAGGAAAAATGGGAAACAAGCACAAATGTGGCTTTTAAACCAGAAAGTTGAAAGAGATGTAAAACTGCCCAAACGACCAATAAACTACAATTTCTGGGCCAGAATCCACTCCTCTTGTGGTAGATAGGCTACCTAGTGCTTACCACTTCCACTGATAAGTTAGAAGACTTCCCTCCAACACAGAAAGGCTTGGGGGGCTCAGAAGCTTACAAACAGTCCTGGATACAGCAAATCTGTATCTGGATTAGACTAGTTACAGGAAATGAGGGAAACAAGCGCAAATGTGGGCTTTTAAACCAGATAGTTAATAAAGATGGAAAAAAACTGCCCAAAAGGCCAATAAACTAAAATCTCTAGGCCAGAAACCACTCCTCTAGTGGTAGATAGGCTACCTGGTGCTTACCACTCCCACTGATAAGCTAGAAGGCTTCCCTCAACACAGAAAGGCTTGGAGGACTCAGAAGCTTACAAACAGTCCTGGATATAGCAAATCTGTATTTGGACTAGACTAGTTACAGGAAAGGCAGGAAACCAGTGCAGATGCAGGCTTTTAAACCAGAAAGTTGAAAGAGATGAAAAAACTGCCCAAACTGCCAATAAACTACACTTTCTGGGCAAGAAACGAATCCTCTTGTGGTAGATAGGCTAGAACAGAATTCTGTTTATTATTTAATATTTACAGACAGTTGTTTTTAGACTTTTGCTGACAAGATTTGTAACCATGTTTTAAGTGACACTTTTAAAGTAGTATCAAGTCCAGCTCAATAATATTCATATTATGGTCTGAATTGCCTAATGAGATTATGACCTACATCGGTTTTACCAATTGAATGACATTGGTGCTAATAATGGCTAGTAGGTTTGACTGCCAGTATTTTCCATTAGAACTTGCTTAATGCCATTTACCAAACAAACATCTATTTTTTTTTTCTTCAAAGTGGATACTTAGAATAGAATTTGACATTTTTGGATAATTACCATCACCGCTAAGTATTACATTTTTGTCACTCATCAAAATTTGTAATGCATTTCTGTATTAATTGATGAGCTGCAGTAGCAGACTGCTAAGCATATTTTCCAATAGGCTCTTATTAGATTGACATTTTCTGTTGTTGTCACGCTCGTCTTTGGTGTTTTGCTGTTCTCTGAAAAAGGAAAAATCACATCTCTGATTTTACTAATCTATCCAGCTCCATGGTGGTTAAAATACAGGCTGTCCTTTTTAAAATGTTTTTCGGTATAAACCAGTCCTCACAATAAGTAATCTGAGAAAATTGGGTAAAATGTAAACAATTGCTTTAACCATGTGTTGAACAGATGTGTTTTTGTAAACATATAATCTGTCCATTTAAACATTTCTGATAAAATAACATCAATATTATGCCTTTCTAAAGTCTAAAAAATGTGAAGTACTTTTATTTTTATATGGTTTATTGGGGTATATGCCAAACCTTTAGTACCAACATGCAAGACTATATACTTATATCCACACCTCTCAGCAGCTTGTCTAATTATGTCAAGGCACCTTTATGTTTCAACACAGGTAAAGATGATACTGTTATTAAAGTTTATAAAACAAAAAGCCAGTGAAAAATGAATTTATTCAAAAAGCCTCTAGCGCTTCGGCAATTTACTGCCTTCAATGAGTACAAATAATCAAATGACTCAACATACACTCATAAAACATAATTTAATACAATTAAGCAATTAAATAATTATATTTAATTATAATAAAAATCTCCAATAGCATTCCACATTCAAATCACTGGGGGGCAGTGTACCATACTTCAAAATAAAAACAGTTTCCTTATAAAGCAATTTTCTTTTAATATCAAAATGCTCAACTCTTGGGACAATTTGTTCCAAAATAGTACCTTTTAAAACTTCATGATTGCTGCCATGACATCATTTAAAATGCATAGCCAAAGGACTACTTGCTTTAGTATTTTTGATGTCTCTCACATGCTCTTGTAATCTAAATTTAAAGGGCCTTTTCCTTTCCCCTATATAGAACATGTTACAGGGACATTTTAAGGCATATACAATTCCCTCTGTATAACAATAATATTTACCAGTTGGATTAAAATAAAAAAAAAATCTTATCAAAACTCTTCACAATGTATTTACAACTAGAACATCCTTCATATCTATATGTACCTTTCACAATTAATTCCTTTCTGGTTTTATAAATTTGCTATGTACAATAATGCCCCAAATGCTTCTATCTGTTGTATATGAAAACATAGGGGTAATGTATAAACTGTTAACTCTCTAAATTTAAGTAAAAAGCCCCAAAAATATTTAATAATATCCATTTACTAAAGACATCAAAAGTAAAAGTCCATTTAAAATTTTCTTATAATGTAACATCAATACTATACCTTACTAAAGTCTGAAAAATGGGAAGTACTTTTATTTTTATATGGTTTATTGGGGTATATGCCAAACCATTAGTATCTACATGCAAGATTATGTATTGATATCCACACCTCTCAGCAGCTTGTCTAATTGTGTCAAGACATCTTTATGTTTCAACCCACGTAAAGAGTGTACTGTTATTAAATGTTTGTCTAACTCTACTATTTTTTCCTTGCTGATCCAAGAACAGAGTCACCAAAAATTAAATATGCCCTGTACATTTTGTCTATTAACTGAACAGTTACATTGAAGTTACACAGATTTTGTGACTATGATGAGAGGTCATCTTTATTTTTGTGAAAAAGCTGTTTCAGAATTGGTGCTCTTGACTGTTGATTCTTCTATTTTTTATATAGCTGCAAGGCATCTAAACCACCTAATGCTCTCCTTTTCAAGTTTTCTATGTAGTTGTTATCTATCTGTCTTGTAATATTTCAGTCTTCTCGTCATGGACAAATTTTCTCAGACATGTTTTTATGCATGGTAGTTGAGTACTTTGCTCTATCTGTACTTCATATTTTGAGTTCAACCTATTGTTCAGTATGACAATTTTTTGGATACAGAAATGATTGTGTTGTCTCAGTCTGTTCTATTTCAGCTTCATTATCACTCATTAACAAACTTGCATTTATAACAAACTTGCATTTATGACGGGCTTTATTTGACCATTTTTGTTTTGCTGGCTCGTTATTAGATATGATTATTTCTGTGTACAGTCCTGATATTATTAACTTTGTTTGTTCAATTCATTTAGGTTATTGCCTACTAAAACTTGTTGGGGGTTGGTTTCCTTTCTGTTGAAGCCAGCCTATCCAAGGTGTGAGCACAGCTTTTTGTGTTATCTGATTCCCTGAGGCTCTTAAGTTTTCCTGTATACTAGTGGTATAAGGAGTTACATTTCTCTGAGACTGTATCAGTATCTTAGCTATTCCTTGTGGCCTGGCTGTGACTGATTTGATAGCCATCTGGATACAGAAAGCTTTTATAAGTATACCTTTTTGTACTTAATCTGTTTCAGTGATAGTTAATAAAACTGTGCTGCATTTATTTATTTGCTTGATATTGCCTGACTCTGTGGTGCAGCGGTAGCGTTGTTGCCTCACAGCAAGAGGTTCTCCCATTCGATTCTCAGCTGGAGTGCCTTCTGTGTGGAGTCTGCATGTCCTCCCCACAGTCGAGTGGCATTCAAAAGACATGCATAAATGGGCGTGCCTTCGTTTTAAGGTTGGACGTCAAGCTGGCACCTTGGCATAGTAAAAACTCTACTGCCAATCATTAGCAGACCGGAGTTCCACTGTGGCAACCCCTAGCAGGGAAAAGCTGAAAGACAAACAACAACATTGCCTGACTCTGTGTCGGCATTTTCCCCCACTCTGCCACCCAAGTCTTGTTGTATTCTTAACCTTGGTGGCTTTGGAAATGCCTGCCCCTGCTGTAAATTTGATTTTGGACACTCCTCCCATCAGCTCATTCTACTGTGTACAGAGAGAGCATTTGGAAAGGCCAACCCTCTTAGTTTCTTAATCTTAAATTATCTTCTGTTTCTTTCCTCTCCACAAAATAAAAATGTACACTTTATTCAGCTGCTTTTACTATAATAGTGTCCTACTTTATTACCTTATTTTGCCTTGCTACTTGCTCTTGTTGTGTTGAAGTGCTTTTATTCTGCTGTATTTATTACTGCTTCTTAGTAGCCTGATTAAATTTGTCTGTTATTCTAAGCCTCTTAGTTTTGGTTTTATCACTTGGGCTTCAGTCCAGTTACTTTACATATAAGAAGGTTTTTGTGGTCTACACTCTTGTGGACAAACCCTTATTAAAACCCTCTCTCCATAAGTCCATCCAAGTTTCAGAACACTATGTCTAGACAATTCCCATCAGTTTCTCCTGCCAGCCTGGTTGACATGGGCATACTGAGACAGTGTAGAAACTGCCTCATGTTCACTGATAACCCTCTTCTCCTAGTACATAATTCTTCTACTTGCAAGAAATGCATCTACATCAGTAAGCTGGAAACAATGCTCTCTCAGGCCATACTCAGTACTCCTGACAAAGATGAGATTGCCAGCATAAACACTATACCACCCACATCGTATAGCCAAGCACCACACACACACACACACACACACACACACACACACACACACACACACACACACACACACACACACACACACCTATGCAAAAGTCCTCAATAAAACTTACCTAAACAGGAAAAACCTCCAAAACAAACTCACAAACTTTCCACACACAGCACCAAACACATCACAGACAGCAGACAACACACCAGTGTCTCACAAACACAGTCCATAAGGCATAACAGTAAACTCAGAAGATCACGGTCAGTTATCTGTCAGGTGCCAGAATCAGCCACATCATGCACACACTTAAGTCTCTCCACAACAGGTACAAGAATGACTCTGTCATTGATCATGTTGGTGTGAATGAGTTGAGATGTACCTCACTGGACTATATGAAGGGAGACATGATTGAGCTCTCAGAGTACGTGTCTCGGGCAGGTATGACAATATCCCTTAGCAGCATCCTACCTTCACCAAGAATGATACCACAATGCCAACAAAAAACAAAAAATAATTGACTTTAACAACTGGCTTAGTTTCTGGTGTAATTCCAAGGGAATCCAGTATCTGTCTGCTGGGGTGACATGATTGACAGGACTTGATGCTTTGCCAGAGATGGCCTCTACTTGTCACCCCTGGGATTCAGGATTCTGGCCAAGACTCCCCCATTGTACCTTTTTTAGGCAATGTCCCAAAGACAAATCTTACAACATAAAAGATCTGTCAAAAAGCAAATTGAAGGTCATGCTGCTTAACGTTAGGAGCCTTAACCTGAAAATGCGCTCACTGAAGGCTCTCCTTGCACTGGAAGATGCCAACATCTGTGCAGTCATGGAAACTTGGTTCAAGACTGCAGAGAGCACCCCTGCCTTACCAAGCTATACCTCATTCTACACATTCCAACCCCCAAAATGAGGTTGGGAACACTAACAGTGGTGGAGTTTCTATTTTCATTAAAGACAAGCACACCTCCAGACTGATTTGCCAGCATCATGCACTAGAATTACTCCAGGTGCAACTCACAACTGGCAAGACACCCATCCAAGTTATAGCCAGCTATAGACCCCCCTTCCATGACTCAGGACACCCATTCCTCCTACCTGAACCTACTTGACTCCATCAAGGTACCCCCTAACACCCTGATCCTTGGTGACTTCAACTACCTCACCATAGACTGGGTGAACTATTCCTGCAATAATGCACTCACCCAATGATTTCTCGACTTCATCAGTTCTAAGGCACTAGACCAGCTTGTCTCACCCCCCACAAGGAGAGATAACATTCTAGACTTGGTTCTCACCAACATGGGTGACCGCTGCACCACCCCATAGTAAGTTCTTCCCTGCTGAGATCAGACCATCAGGTTGTCTCATTCGAGGTTTCTATCCCAATTCAACCCCCCCCCCCAGCCATAACCAGGCTAAAAAACTTCTCAAAAGCTGACTACAACCTTCTAAGGGAGGGTATCAGTAGCTTCACACCACTGCCCCTCTTGGAGGATGCAGATAAATATGCTGAACGGTATGCCAGTGCAGTATACAAGCACCTGTACAACTGCATGGACTCAGCCACACCCAACAGAACTAAAACCTGCTCCTCAAGGAAACACAAACCTATGTGGTAGACATCCTTTGTCAACAGGCTTTACAACAAAAGGAAGAAACTGTAGTCCAAAGGTAAAAATGCACAAATTCCCAATTGGAAACACTCCCTCCTTAGCCTCAACATGCAAATTAGATCACTCATACTTCACAACTGAATCCAAACTTGTGCTCCTGGTACTCCAAAGGTAAATGCACAGATAAGCTTATAGTACTTCACAGGTAAATCAACAGCTAAGCTCCTGGTACTCCACAGCTAAATCCACAGATAAACTCCTGGCACTTTACAGCTAAATCCACATCAAAGCTCCTGGTACTTCATAAGTAAATCCACATCTAAGCTCCTGGTACTCCATAGGCAAATCCACAGCTAAGTTTCAAATACTCCGCAGGTAAATTCACAGCTTAGCTCCTGCTACTTCATTGGTAAATCCATTGCTAAATGCACATCTACGCTCCTGGTATTTCACAGATAAATCTACAATGAGGATCCTGGTACTCCACAGGTAAATCTACATCTAAGCTACTCGTACTTCACAGGTAAATCCACAGCTAAGCTCCTGGTACTCCACAGCTAAATCCACAGATAAACTCCTGGCACTTTACAGCTAAATCCACATCAAAGCTCCTGGTACTTCATAAGTAAATCCACATCTAAGCTCCTGGTACTCCATAGGCAAATCCACAGCTAAGTTTCAAATACTCCGCAGGTAAATTCACAGCTTAGCTCCTGCTACTTCATTGGTAAATCCATTGCTAAATGCACATCTACGCTCCTGGTGTTTCACAGATAAATCTACAATGAGGATCCTGGTACTCCACAGGTAAATCTACATCTAAGCTACTCGTACTTCACAGGTAAATCCACAGCTAAGTTTCTGGTACTCCACACTTAAATCAATAGCTAAATTACTGGTACTCCACAGGTAAATGCACTTCTAATGACTAGTACTCCACAAGTAAATCCACAGCTAAGCTCCTGGTACTTCACAGGTAAATCAACAGCTTATCTTCCAGTACTTCACAGGTAAATGCAAACGTAAGCTCTTGATTGTTCAGAGCTAAATCCACAGTTAAGCTCTTGGTACTGCATAGGTAAATTGATAGCTAAGCTGCTGTAATTCTGTAAGTAAATCCACACCTAAGCTCCTTCTACTCTGTAGGTAAATCCATAGCTAAACTCCAGTCGCTCTGTAGGTAAATCCAGAGGTAAGCTCCTGGTACTCCACAGGTAGATAGACAGCCAAGCTCCTGGTACTTCACAGGTAAATCCACAGCTAAGCTCCTAGTACGTCACAGGAAAATCAACAGATGAAGTTCTAGTGCTTCACAGATAAATCCACAGCTAAGCTCCTCATAGTTAATAGCTAAATCAACAGCTATCCTCCTTTTACTCCACAGGTAAATCCACATCTAAACTCCTGGTACACCACAGTTAAGTCCACAGCTAAGCTCATTTTACTCCACAGGTAAATCACAGCTTAGCTCCTGGTAGTCCTTAGGTATATCCATACCTAAACACCTTTTACTCCACAGGTCAATACACAGCTTTGCTCTTGGTACTACACAGCTAAACCTACACCTGTTACTACAGAGGTAAAAACAAAAAATGTTATAATGCACTGAAAATGAGGGTCATAAAGGTTTAAAATCCACTGTTTAATTTACGAATGGGATGAAAGCACTTAATATTCATAAATTAGACAGTGGATTTTAAACCATTGTGACCCTCATTTTCAGTGTGTTGTAACATTTTTGTTTATGCTTGCATACAAAACACATTACACTTCTTTTACTACTTTATTTACTACACAGGTAAATCCACAGCTAGACTCCTGGTACTACTCAGGTAAATCCACAGCTAAGCTTCTGTTACTCTATATCCTCATTTGGTTATGGTTCCCCCCATCTGTCTCCACTGCTGGTCTTTAAAAATCCTGTTCAAAGAGAAGCAAATATGCTTTTTTGGGCTACATGCCTTGCTTTGAACATTACTTCAGCAGGCAATTCAGTTTAAGATCTCTATTGCTAGCTTTACTGCCATAATGCTTTGTCTATATACACCACCTCTGAGTTCACATCATACTATTATGCATCCTCAAAACAGGATTCATAACATCTAAGCAATCAGCTATGCCATTCCAACTAAAATGGTTGTAGCTCAGTTGGTCAAGAACTGCTTTGTCCAGATGGATGTTTCTTGGCTCCTTGTACTGAATGTTATTTTAATCATTGCATGGTTTAGTGTAATCTCATAAAGTTGACTATAACATTTCATGTTTTTCCCCCTTTGATCACAGTTGTGCAACCATGGAGTTACTATATTTAGTTGGGGGTGAATGTGCTAAATCCCCCATGATGAGAGTATGAGGACAAAGCCGTCCCACTTTAGGCAGGTGTGTCTGAGAACTGATTTTTTTGAGTTATTGTGTAATTGCAAAAGAACCAAATATGATGTTCTTTTGTAATTGCATACTATATGTGTAGTGTGTGGATTGATAGGGTTTATTGTTTGATTTGTTTCATTAAGATCACTAAAGGAAATGATTAGGTTTATTTAGCAAGCAAATGTTTTTTAGTTAACCATTGTTTTAGCAATCTGCATATTCAATGTTTTTTAACTGCCATTTTTGTGTTCATCAAAATTCATGTTCCATATTTCTTTATAGTAGCCATAAAATATATTAAAAACATTAAATGTTTTTGCAAGGGGACACGTCTCACCTCATAATCCTCTTACTTTTATAACTGTATCTCTGTCTGTCTATCTACCTAAAGGTTTAATTTCATTTTATTTAATGCCATTTCATTAAATGGCTTTTGTCAATGCATGTTTCATTAACTATACTTTGATACCGGCATTCATTGGGGAAAGGGAGATTCTCCTTTTCCCAATTGTTGTGTGATTTTGTAGTTAGTATCTATCTATTTATATATATTTAAGTAGTGGTGGTGTGGTGGTGCAAGGGGGCTTGCATCCATAAAACATTTTCTTTTTTTGTATTTTGAACCAGTTTTGGCTCACTAATTATTTTTCTATTCTATTCAAAAATCAACTAGATCATATGCATGTGTGTGTGTGTGTGTGTGTGTGTGTGTGTGTGTGTGTGTGTGTGTGTGTGTGTGTGTGTGTGTGTGTGTGTGTGTGTGTGTGTGTGTGTGTGTGTCTGTGTGTCTGTGTACACACACACACACACACACATATATATATATATATATATATATATATATATATATATATATATATATATATATATATATATACCAAGCCCATACTAGTTCTTAGTATTATCCAATCCCAAAAAGAACAACCTAGAGAGGGGATATCTAACCCCAAAAGAACAATGTATGTTAGCCAAACTCTAAGCTATAATTTGTCCTAATGACTTTGCTAGCATGTTATTAATGTACAGTATAACGAACTGTAGTATTCTGCATTTGCTAGAGCATGGTAGTTTATGATAGTACGTAAATTGCTTTTTTCTTTTTCATTTTTGTTCATCTTAAACTCTATTTTCTAACTATCTGTCATTGTAACTCTGTTGGAGCTTTTCTCCCCGGGCCTCCGCTGAAAATGGACATGTATCCAGTCGGACTATCCCGGTCAACAAATGTAAAATGAAAATAAAATAAAATAAATAAATAATATATATAAACTCTGAGGCCACACCAACTCATAATTACATATTACCTGTGTAATAGCTTAGCATCACTTCCTTTTCTAGATGTCACAGTACACAAACTATTTCTGAAAACATACCCCTTTCAATAACTATAGAGAAAAAAACATACATGCTATAAATGCAGCAATGGCATAATGATAAAAGAAGTCAAGACAGCTGCACAGTTAGAAGTTGTCAATAAACTGAGCCATAGCCAAATGGAAAACAGTACTTCAGGTAATCCAAAGCATTCTTAAAACATAAGAAAGTAGTCTGTAGGGGTCCGTATTACTAGATTGAAACTTTAGTTAGTTGAATAACTAAAGATCGATCTGGTAATATCGAAATCCAAAAAACGAGAATGGCCGATTTAACGCAGGGAAATAATTCCCTTGTCCACATCAAAAAAAAAAAAAAAAGTTTTAAACCCAAATCAAGCGGGCGAGCTTTGCCACCCACACTCCCCGATTTGGGGGGCTCTGCCACCCCAACTAAATATACCAACTCCGAGATCGATCTACATTGAAATAAAGGGCATAATCCGCATAACTGCCAAGGGAATTCTTTCCCTGAGTTAAATCGGCCATTTGCGGTTTTTTGGATTTCGATATTACCAGATCAATCTTTAGCTATCTGACTAACTAAAGTTTCGATCTGGTAATATAAACCCAGTCTGTAGCATGTCTGCAAATATAACATTAGTGACAAATATATGCTGAGCTCGCTTATGCAAAATGAACTGCTTATTACCAGTCATAATCTTATTTGTAGTGCTACCACAAAGACAAGATTCAGCTTCATGCTGTAAATTTTAGGTTACATATGAGAACCTCTTCCTCTGTGTGTGTGACTTGTGGATTGACATGTTAACTAACGCATCTTCTAATAGACAAGGAATGATCACCTTCATATGTGTGAATGGCCATAAAAGCATAAAGTGTAATTATAACAGGAGTAATCATACATGAAAGTAAGAACAGATGTGTGCAGTAATAACCAGATAGCTGAATCTTGTTTATACTTGCATATCTGTATCTATATCTAGCTATATCCAGTATATTGACTGATAGCAGGTAGGGTTGTAAATTGACAACCTTCCTTTGAATTTCTATCAGATACAGATAATCAGTGGCCATCCTCTTCATCAATGACACTGAACCACATCTGAAGTTGGTGGCATAATATACACAAGGCAGCGCTTATGAGGGCCTGCTGCTGAGTACCCGATCTGCTAAAACAGTGTGGTGCTAACCATGTTCAGGCAACACAACATACAATGAAGTGGGAGTTACACAGGGGTAGCTGCAAACCCTACCATGCTCAATGATTCTAATGCCTTCTTCGGTCTGCAACTTCCATTTTTCATAAAGACAGATATATAGATAGATGGGTCTACTTCAGAATGTCGACCTTTCAGAATGCCGACTTTCATCTGGCCGACACCATATGATCGATATTCCGAAAGGCTGACATCCTGAAATAACACCATTTACCTACTTGTAAACACAGTAAAACTGCGTTATGCAGGGAGGCAAGCCCCCCTGCGCCCCCCACACCCCCTGCTACTTAAATATTCTCACTCCAAGATCGCACTATAGTGCAGGAAAGGGGAATCTCCCAGTCCCGCACTGTAGCGGGATCTCTGCTATCATTTGTCGGCCTTTCAAACGTTCACTCATATGGTGTCGGCCATATGAGTTTTGAACATTTGAAAGTTCAAACAAATGAAGGGCTCCCAGATAGATATATACATAGATAGATAGATAGATAGATAGATAGATAGATAGATAGATAGATGAAACCATGTCTCCTATAACTTGTTTGCCTGTGGAAATGTTTCAGGAAAAACAGCCTCTTCAGTGTAACATCACCATGAAACACAAAGTATTTTACTTTACTTGAGATTTGCTATCTTGGAATTGGATATATAAAGCTGTAAGGCTAAAGCTGAAGATGATGCCAAACCTCAATGCACACTGATTATATAGATCTGACTATAGTCTTTGATGCTGTCCCTTATTTTTATATTTTTTAAACACCTTTTTTCAAATTATCACCTAAGACAAAGGCAAACATACATTAACAGAAAAGAAAACAAACCATATTAACATTTTTTTTCCATTTACGTACATTATACATCACACAGTTGCTTCCTTGGTAATTTCATCAGTCTAATATTACAGAAGTTGTTGAATTCCTGCCGTCCCTTAAACCTTTCTCCTCATCTTCCTGAACATTATTCTGCATGTATTGTTCTTAACATTTCCATTTATTTATATGTAATCTCCTCCTTCCCATTTCTAAAGAGCCCTCTTCCAATTTTTGTATCTCTTTTATAATATTCAATACTTTAAATACAGTTGGTTTAGAGTTTGATTTCCATTTTCTAGTAATTGCTTTTTGGGCAGTCAAAAGAATTAAACTTAATAAGGCCTTACTATGTCTAGGCAATTAAGATCCTATATCCCAGCTCAAAAGAATAATGTCCTTTGTTACAGCCATTTGCTCACCCATTGATGTCCTTACATTCACTGATAGGGATTCCCTGCTGTGGAAGCCCAACGTCGGCCATCTACCAAAGCCTACTGTTGCTTTAAGGAATACCAAACATCACTCAAATGCTCCTCGCGTAGTGTAGGGCATAAAGATGATGTTCAGGCATACCATCCCCAGAACTTCTTTGCTGTCAATCTGAACAGTTGGTCTGTTTGCCTATGTCCAATGTTTGCCACTTTTGAACACATTTTCATTCTCTGGTGAATGCCTACACCTGTTTGCTGAAGTCTGCGCAGTTGCAGATAAGTACCCCATTGAGGTTTTGTTTTTTCTTGCCTTTTTTGTGCTGTTTAGGGTTAATGTCATCCAGGAAGGGTAAATGCCAGTGAGGGAGACAGATTCCCCATAAAAAACACCACAATAAATGTCTTTTTTGCATAGGATCTTCTCACAACCATAAATCTTGTTTGATTTGTCAGGTGTTCATCCCAAAAACCCTTCATAATAGGCTTTCCTCCCTTTCCTTCTATCTTGAGAACCAGCATCTTAAGCTTCTCACTAAAGATACAGTGGAAAGAATTTCCCACCCTGAGGGTCAGCCATTGGGGAAGAAAAAGAAGGTAAAAAAGATTAAGACTGGAATCTTCTGCTGTCCAGTCAATGCCGGGTGTTTCTCCCGAGGTCATTATGAACCCAGAGGCTTGCTCAGTTGTGTTGTCAAATTTCTCTGCCACAACCACGTTGGAGACCTGTGAAGATCCAGCTGGCAGCACATCCAAACAGGCTTTGCGGGCATCCATCTCAGACATTCAGGAGGAACCATGGTTGATTTTTTTTTCCGAGGGTCTAGAGGGGTTCCACAGATTATAGTTAGGGAAGAACTTCCTACTATGGTTATTGAATGTTATCCTGTGTCAGGGCCTTCTCAGTTTTATAGGGCAGACATTCCCTTAAAAAAGAAACAAAAAACTAAACATGTTCCTTCAGCTCCTAGGGATTCACAAAGTGAGTGGCAGTCCTTTACTCAGGGGTTATTTGATACCTTAATGTCATTAAAGCCTCCTCAGGAGGTTTCTGTTCCTGCTCATCCTTGGTCCTCTACTCCCCTTAAAAGGCCTACAAAACAGGATCCTTCTGAGGGTGAGTCAGATTATGATGAAGAATCCCTGATTTATTCTCCTCAAATTACTTCTCCTTTAGACTATGGGTCAGAGGAGGAGGAATCTAATAGTCCTGAAACTCCTTTTGAGGAAATCTCCTTTGGGGACACACTCTCTAGGATGATGGATTTTTTTAAGTGAGATGCTCAGGTCTCTGATATCCATAAGAGGTGCTTTGAGCTGCTGCAGTTGGAATCTCCTAAACCTGTGGATATTCCTCCTGTTTTGGCTGCTTTGCTGGATGCTTTTTTCAATGCCTCTAATGCAACTGATTCTCTGCCCCTTGCTCCCAGGAAGCCTGATAGATTTTATAGGGTGCCAGAAGATTGTAACATTTTGTAGAAATGTCCTGCTGCTGACCCCCCTGTGGTGTCTGTAGCCTCTGATAAGCTGTCTCAATTGCTTCCTTCACCCAAGTTACTGTCTTCTGACAAGGACAGCAGAACAATGGAAAGGCTGGGTAAGAAGGTTTACACTGCTACTACCCTAGGTTTTAGGGCTATTAATTATCAGACCCATATGTCTAGGTATGTGTTAGCTCTCCTCTTTCAGACATGTCAGCTTATTTCTGATCTCCCAAATTCTGAGGTTAAAACTGATGCTCTTTCGTTGCTAGGGACTTCCTGTCAAGTAGTTCATAATTCTGCCAAATGTAGCTATGATGCAGCAGATGCCTCTTCTAGGGCTGCTGCTTTTGGTTCACTGATGAGGAGGTATACTTAGCTTAGGCTTCAACCTTTACCCGATGATATTAAGGCTAAGTTGATGGATGCTCCTCTGGATACTAAATTTTTGCTTGACAAAGCAGCTGCTGGCTTGTCTAAGTCCCTTCAGGATAAGGGTAAGGCCTTACAGGAGCTTAAACATGTGTTTGTTTTTCCTGTGCCTAAATTTCAGAGAAACTACCCCAATAAGCCAGCCTTTGTTTGTAGGCAATCTCGCCCTTCTATTAAAGGTAAAAAGAGTGGCAAATGGGCTCCTCCTGCTAAGGCTACTCAGACTTCAGGGATTTAGAAGCCTTCCTTTCCAGACAAACCAGGTGGTGTATGACTATCCATCTCTTCCCAGCCACATTCCTCTTTCTCTTCCTGTTTGTCTTCAGATCACTCAGGATTCTTGAGTTCTGTTAACCATTCTTCAGGGGTACTTTATGGTGTGGAAATCCTGTCCTCTTTTTATGGTCATTCCTCAGCCTTTTCAGGAACAACTTCCTTTTTTCCCAGAAGTTGTTCAAGATCTTTTGACTCAGGGTACTATTCAAGAGGTGCCTGTGTCCCAAAGAGGGAAGGATTTCTACTCAAGACTGTTTCTATTGCCCAGAAAAGAAGGAATTTGGAGACAATTCTAGACCTCTCTTATCTAAATACTTTTCTGAATGTGCCTTCCTTTTGGATTTTGTCCCTTCAGACTCTATTTCCTCTCTTGCTCCCTCATCCCTATATGTTATCTCTGGCTCTCAAGGATGCTTATCTCCATATTCTGATCCATCATCTTTTCAGTTCTCTGCTTTGCGTTTGGCTTTTCTACTGCCCCAAGGGTATTCACCAAATGCCTTGCTCCTGTGATTGCTTTTTGCAGGCTTCAAAGGATCCAGATATTCCCTTACTTGCACGACCTGTTGATTCAGGCGTCCTCTCTAGAGACCCTTTTGCAAAACCTTCATTTTGCCATTTCCCTTCCTCGGAGTCTGGGATTCACTATAAATTTCAAAAAGTCTTCTCTGACTCTTTCTCAGGATCATGTATTTCTGGATGGCAGGATTCAGGTGGTGCCATTGCTAGCATCCCTGCCCCCCCCTCCAAAAGCCTTAACTCTCATTTCTTTTACACTCTTCTTCCACTGACTTCCATTACCACCAGGAAGTTTCTGAGAGCTCTGGGTTTCATGGCATCCACCATTCCGATGCTCCCTCTGGTCAAACTTCACATGAGAAAGTTTCAGTGGTTTCTGAAGTCTGTGTGGCTTCAACTTATTTATTTATTTATTTTACATTTGTTGACTGGGATAGTCTGACTGGATACATGTCCATTTTCAACGGAGACCGGGGGAGAAAAGCTCCAGTTACACAGATAAACATCACACATATGAGCCAAGTGTATTTATAAAGTAAGTAAAGTGTGCTATCAAGAGGGATTCACAAGATTAACAGAGTGTCACAAATGCAAAACAAAGTAGGTTACAACAAACAGTTGTTATTACAACGTAAGTAAAGTGTGGCCCTCATGAAGGGACTCATAAGAGTCACAGTGCAACATAATATATAAAACAAGACGATTACAGCACCCATTTGTGAGCCAGAAATGAACCTAGTACTGTTTAAGTAAGTAGATTAATCAGGGTTGGCACAGGGACACAGCTAGTGGATTTTAAAAGACTGTTTGAGGCCTTTTTTGAGGAGACTTATAAAGAGTTCAAGGGTAAGGTTAGCTGGAAGTGAATTCCAAGTTTTGCCAACAAAGTTGGTAAACAGGGAGTCACCAGCTGAGTTATTAGCTTTGTGTGTTTGGACTAACAGCTTATTGGATGAGCATAGTGGCCTGGAGTTACTATGTGGTTTTATGATATTTTTAAGAGCGGGGGTATTTTCGGGTTGGTTAAAAATTTTGTGCGCTAATATTAGCTGATTGAACTGAAATAAGCTTGGTAACTCTAGCCACCCTAGGAAATTGAGATTTTGACAGTGATATGTCCTATACGTGGACCTGGTGGCAAATCTGGCAATATGGTTGTAACAGAGAGAGAGCTTGCCAAGTTCCAATTTGTTCAGGTTGGAGAGTATAGGGGAAGCATATAGAAGGGTAGAGAGTAGATGAGAGCAGGCAATTGCAGTACTAGCTAATGGGCTTAGAAAAGGTTTATTTCTATATAATGAGCCAAGTTACTTATTAATGGTTTTGATAGTTTTATTGACATGCAAATCGAATTTGAGATTATTATCTACAATTACTCCTAAGAGCTTAGTATGGCTGTTCGGGGAAATAGAGGCACCATTGTTCGATATTATGGAAAAGGAAAGTAGGGTGGATCTACTATTGAGGGTAAAGAGTAGCAGTTTAGTTTTGTTAGGATTCAACAGAAGACAGTGATTAGCCAGCCAGTTTTCAATTGTATTAAATGTATTCCGGGTTAAGGTTTGCAGGGCTGATGGGGAAGAGGCCATGCAGATCAGGGTGGAATTGTCTGCATATGTGATGCAGGTTGCTTCTGGGATGGCAGTGTGAAGGTTGTTGATGAAGATAAAAAAAGAGTAGAGGACCTAAAATAGAGCCCTGAGAAACTCCAAGGGTGAGAGGTCACAGGGTGGACAGTTTGTCCTGCTATACTACAGCCTGTTGTCTACCACTCAGGTAGGATAGGAACCACTGTATAGTATGGTTTTCCAGGGAAATAGATTTCAGAGAGTGGATGAGTAATTGGTGGTTGAATATATCAAAAGTCTTAATTCTTCCCCTCTTCCCCTCCAAGAAAAATTCCTTCAACTTTTTATTAATTATTTTTCACAATTTCTCCTCTGCTTGATTAAAATATGATTGACCCATATATAAAACTAAAGTGACTAAAACTATGTTCACAGCTTGTATCTTACATCAATATTCATAAACAACAGCTTCCAGTTTCTCAGTTTTTTATATTATTTTTTGTTTAATGTCTTCCCCCATATCCGAATTCCCATAACAGAAGCATTTTTAGTCCATACTCCTAAATACATTGTTGATAGACATTCATTCGAATGTCGCGTCACCGCCACGAGGGCATGCGATCGGCCCAAGTTTATCTAGAGTCACCAAAGCTGCCGGGCTGAGACCTGGATTGGTTTTGGTCTGATAAATGCACACATCCCCGGAGGTCAGTGCTCATCAGCATATATTAGCTCTAGAATTACCACAGTTATCCAAGTAATGGTGGAGCGATCAAAGGAACCATAACTGATTTAATGAGTCATTCGCAGTTTCACTGTAGCGTCCGTGTGCATTGAGACTTGCATGGCTTAATCTTTGAGATAAGCATATGCTGATGGCAGGATCAACCAGATAGAAGCACCTTGGCGGGTGGAAGTGTGGGGCCGAAGCCCACTCTTCCGCCAATGGGAGGGTTCCCTCTCCCCATGGAGGGGACACCCCAGGTGCTGGTCGTGGACCGGAGACCACGACCCCAGAGGGGTCTTATCATGACCCATAAATATGGGTATTGCTAAACCAGTTCATGGTTGTATATATAATTTACTGCTGCAGCTTTTGTTTTCTTCGTTAATTTTATATCCCAAAAAGACTTGAAACAGTCTCAAAATATTAAACAACACCAAGATGTCCTGTTTTGGATTTATCAAATGCAAAATAGTATAATTTGCAGATGAAGCCAAGTTTTATTGATCACCATAAAAACTAATAAACAAGAATGAGACTTCAGGATAATAAAAATACCACCAAACTGTAGATCCTGTGTATTGGCAGTTGGACAGACAACAATACACTCCAAATTAAGGAAAACTACAATTTATTAAGCACTTTCATTCACAAAAGTAGGAACTTCATCAGAATAACATTCACTGAGCATTTAAATTAATTACAACTATTAAATAATTAAAACCAGCCAATAAAATTTACTTATATAATTCAAATAGTTAAAATACTGTAGCTCCATAGTTGTTTAAAGTAAACCAACCATCTAAAATAGCCTAGAACAGACTATGCTAGACATACAATCTTTTTAACTTTAAAATGGGGGCTATAGAACATGTGTCATTTAACAAGGGGGACTTGTGACATTCAAACATAATTGCCACTTGAATTATTTTTTACCAAGATGTTTGTTCACTGTATAATCCTGGTATCAAAGACAACCTGCTCCACAACAACTTGAAGCTCTGAGTAGGATGCTGTGTTATATGCCTATAAAGGGCATTTGTTGTAATACAATTTTTAATAACTAATAAATGTTCATATAACTTTTCTTTACATTTTCTGGAGGTTTTGCCTATGTAAAATGCTGGGCATAAATCACAGAAAGCAATATATACAACATTTTTCGAATCACATGTGAAGTGCCCTTGCATACTATATGCAGACTCTCCAATATGTATGTATTTAGCAACCAGTATACTAACACATAGTGAACATCGGCCGCATTTTTCATGCCTTTTTTTCCTATTTTAAGAGGTCCCAGTCTGTTCCAATAATTTTTTGATTGACGTGTCCTTTTCATATACAATATGGGGGCTATCCCCTATTTTGTTATACATGTCTGGGTCAAAAGAAAATATAACACAGTTCTTTTTGAGACATTCAAAAATGGTCTATCTATCTATCTAAACTGTAGGTAGTGATGAATGACTCATATTCCTTTTTATCTTGAAGTATATGGCTTTAGGTACTAATGACCACCTCCCCAATATTAACTACATCTGCTTGTAATAGTGAACTGTGTCCATAAAGAATGGGTTTGTAAAAACCTGACTCTGTCTTAATTATAACCTATTGCTTGATTGCATCTAAAAATGTGGTAAGATAACCCCTCCTCTTGAACATGTACATAATGTTTTCGCATTCATCTAGAAATATTTGGGTATCTGTGATCTACCTGGCCATTCTTACAAGCTGGCCTTTCACTACTGCAGTTTTAGGGTGCATTGGATGCCAACTCGTAAAATGCAGGTATGTGTTCGAAAAAGTGGGTTTACAGTAAATATTAGCAAACAAAGCCCTATGTTCAAAGTTCTTCATAATTGTCACATCCAAAAAACAGATTTTTCTTTGTTGAAAGACCACGAAAACTTTAAAAAATGAGACAATATTATTAATTATTAATATAATTAAAAAATTCAACGAATCTCGTTTCCTAGTCAGTCCCCCACCTTGGGGGAAAAGAAGAGGTGCAGTCACTGTGAGCTCATGTGAGTGGTCTGATTTCTTTGGTGGAGACCAGATAAACCACCACACATTGATGTCTAAGGGTGGAGGGAGAGCTGCTGGAATTAGCCCCTTACAGAAGTGAGGGATGGTTCCTTGCTGATGCCGCTTGCACACTCCACCCTTACAATTTTACTGGGTAGATTCATGGGTGGCAGGTAATACCTATACACTCCCTTGGTGGCAATTTGATGCTGCCTGGTGACACCACAGTCTCCTTGTCAGAGATAGTCTGGGGGAGATGGAAGGATTCCTTAATCCAAGCACTTGAGGAGAGGCACCAGGAGTAGCAAATGGGCAACTGCAAATAAGCCAGAAGTAGCAGCCTCCCAAAATAAAACACCTAACCTTAACAGATAATTAATATTCTGTTTTATTAAAATTGCTAAATTATATTCAAGACTTTCAATATATGGGGATAAGCTGCAGAGTCATAGTCAATAATGCAAGTTAATGATCTGTGATGTCCTAAGATTTGAAGGGGTAGCAATTACTTAAATATGCAGAACATATCACTGATGATGTGGTTAATTGAAAACATCTGAGGATCTATGACATTTTAGTTTATGCTTTTTGTTCTCTAACCTCTTGCGTGGTCTGTTTATCACAAAGATTAATTGAGCATACTGTGACTAATTTCAAATATTGAGTTTTCAATCACTGTAGCTGCTGCTTGAATTAAGCTATTACCTTATACAAGACTGCAAGAATAAACACATTAAAAGTGCCATTTTATATCCATTAAGGGTATTAAGTGCATATGAACACAGGACAGCAGTTTGTAGCACTGCAGATGATGCACAAATGTGTTAATAAAGACCAAAATTGTGGATAACAAAAATATGATAAATGTTGAGAGAGGCAACAGGAATACTGTTATAAACTCACCCAGGCCAAAGTAGTCGCACATATCTAGGATTCTCATTCAAATACAAACACTGTTGCTGAATTGTGCCTATATTTCTAAACAATCGACTGTAATTAAGACTCTCTGATAGTACATGTAGAACATTGTTTGTGTACAATGAGGACCACAAGAGAATCACAGTCTCTTCTCAGCTGAAATCAAAACTTTCAACCAGAATAACTCACAACTGACATGATGCTCACCAGCATAATTTAATTAAGTGCTTTCATTGTTGAATAAATTTTCTCAAAACTCAATTTTGAGGAAGTCCATTCAATGGATGAAAGCGCTTAATGATTAAATTATTCTGGTGAGCATTGTGTACGTTGACAGTTATTTTGTTTTTTCATATGCTTCTAAGTGTATACTAAGCTAACAACCACTGGCCATGCATCCCAAATCTCTGTCAAGTTCTGGTGCCCTTGTTAAGTGTAAGCAGGGCCTTGGGAGATGAAACATTTACAAGCTAGGGCCTGGGGGATGAACCATTACAAGTTGCCTGTGTCCATTAGAGAAATAGGTGCCAAACCAGGGATGAATTTCCTGTTCCCCATCCATTTGTCAAGGTTGTACTTGAATTGGGTTAGGGAGGAATTCTGCTTCACATGGATTGACTGCCTGTTCTAGAGAAGGAGTAATCTCTGGGATATATGCCTGTCTCTCCAGCAGGTCATATTTATATCACAGGCAAGGTTTAAGTCTTTAAAATGGATAATTCTGGTAGGGTCCAATAATGCCTTGTATGCCAGGCATAGACCTCCCCTCAACAGCCTGTAGGAGATGGAATACAGGAATAGGGCTTTGAGGTGGTCTTCACAGGACATGTTATTTCTATCCTGTATTCTTTTAGTGAGCAACCTCTGAGGACATTCCAGTTGTTGGATGTGCTTGGTTAGGTACATACTGAAGGGGGCACTGTACTCAGTGATAAGTCTGATGAATGATGAATAGAGTGGAACAATGACTTCCTTGGATCTAGATGCCATACTTTTGTTTATAAGTTGCACAACATAGAATGATGTCCTCACTACCGTAGACACATGATGGTCAACAGTTATATTACTGTCTATGTGTGTCCCCAAGTCTCTGACTACTGGGTCGACTCTTAGGGCTGTATTTTCTATAAGAGAGTTACCAGGGTTGGCTTACTTCCCAAATGATACTGTTATGCATTTCTTGGGATTTAGTTTTAGTCCGTGGCTCTGACACTAGCTATTTATCTGTGTCAGTCCTTTCCTGAAGAACATTACAGTCAATTGGGGATTCTATGACTGCCCCTAATTTGCAATAATCTGCAAATTTATTCAACCAGAGGGCCTAGACATTGGCCTTGATTTCAAAGAAGTAGATGCCAAAAAAGGGATGGTCCCAGGAACGATCCCTGAGGGACTTCACTAGGGACTGTCCTCTCTGTAGAGGTAGACTCCCCAGTTCTAACTTCCTGGGTCCTATCTGTGAGCTAACTGGCTATCCATCAGGTGACATAAGGGTTCGTACCTAACCTCTTGAGTTTGCCAAAAATATATGTGTGAGGTATTTTGTCAAATACCTTGACCAGGTCAAGGTAGGCAGCATGAACTTGTTTTGCCCAAGTCCATTGCTTTGGTGACTTTCTCAACAAGGTCCACTAGGTTGAGTAGGCATGACCTACCCTTGATGAGACTGGTTTAGGACCAGTGTCTGTAGGTTTCTTATGTCATTATGGATCATTTCCATGGTAATTATTTCCATGGCTTTACATATGAGACTAGTGAGATATATGGGTCTGTAGATTCCAGGGTTTGTAGGTGGATCACCTTTGTGCAGATAGATGATGATTACTCTTCTCTATTCGTGCAGTATGACATCCATTTGGAGGCTGTGATTAAATATTGATTCCATAGGCCCTGAGAGGTCATGTTTCATGCTAATTAGAATGCAGACTGGGATATTGTCAGGGCTCTTTGATAGAGAATGCTTGGCCTTAGAAAGAACATTAAGGACCTGTTATTGATATAGTATGCTTGGCCTTAGAGAGAACATTAAGGACCAGTTCCATAGTGATAGTTGGGGAAGGTACTTTTGATGGTATTTTCTGAGTGGAGGCTGAGGGGTAAAGTCAGAGCTGAAGTTATCTGCTAGAAGGTTTGCTATAGCTTTTGGCTCTGCATAGATGTATTCATTAACAATGAATTTTGCACAAAATCATGCATTGCCTTTGAAGCTGAAGGCAGAGATAAAGAATGCCTTGTGGTTGTCCTTAGACTGAGAGGCCAACTTTACCTCTAATTTGATAATGGTAGACTTTGTCTTTTGAGTTGTTTGTTTAGTTTGATGAGGGTGCTTTTATCCTGATGGGTGCTACTCCTATTTTTTTCCACAATTTTCTTTCTTCTCTTATACATCCTACTGATGTTGTGATTCCACCAGTGTGACTTTGTTTTTGAGTTAATTCTGTACTTATTCCTGGTGGGTACAGCGACATGTATGCAGCTATTAACATGCTTGTATAAGGCTTTTGAGAAAAGTTCTGCATAGGCAGCAGTGTTCTCGTGGTTTAGTCGGGCTTGGAATTTTGCCAGGTTATCACTTAATAGTATAATAGCAGGACATTAGCCTTAGAGTAGTTTCTGAACATTCTAGGATTAGCTGGGTTTGTGTGCAATTAGACACTGATAAATGGGACAAAATCCTAAATTGAGCATTTTTGTTTATCTTGTGTAATTGAACACTGGATATTGGTAACTTGTCATTCAATGTGTATCTTACATCTAACAATATTTATTTATTATTTATTTATTATTTTATTTTACATTTGTTGACCGGGCTAGTCTAGCTGGATATATGTCCATTTTCAGTAGAGGCCTGGGGAGAAAAGCTCCAAACAGGAAATTGACAAAGTTAACAAAGTTCAGGACCAGAATTACTCACAATACAGAGCTAGTAGAGGTCAGCTGAATGGTTATAAGAGTAAATTTCTGTATGAAAAAAAAAAGAAAATTTATAGTAAAAATTAAACTAAGCAATTCTACAGAATTAAAGCTAGGCAATACTAAATAATTTGAACTAAGCACTTCTATACAGAAAAAATAAACAATTTTTTTTTTTTTTTACAAATCACACTAGAAAGGTATGAGCAATTATTAGATAAAGGGAAAAATAAATCTATCTTATTCTCATTATAGGAGAGTAGGAGTAGAATTGAAGGCAGTGGATACAGGAGTAGGGATAGAGTTAAGAATATAGAATATCAACCCCATTGTCTTACAAACATGAAGAATGAAGACATCTCCCAAAACAAAGGAATCACTGTCAACAAACATAGTACAGAAGCAGTGAGTCAGCAATCAGTAACTTCAGCACAACCTGGGAATTAGGCAGCGAGAATGGATTTCTGGGAAATATATTTTAAAATATACAAAGGGAAAGAAGAGAAGGAGGGGATTGAGGAATCCATTTAGTCCATGATACTCACTATCTAGGGGTGCTCATTCCATACTGAATGAAATGGGTGTTGGGTTTGCAGTGTCAGCTATAATACAGCTAACTTGAATAAGTGGGGCTGTGTTGGCTGTGTATACCCAACCAGCAACACTGCTGTTGTACCTCTCCTAATCCTTTTGTAATTATAATATCAGTGTTGTCAGACTAATGTATGTCTGAAGGTGCACAATAATGATCCAGTTCTCAAATGAAACCATAAACTGCTTCACGTAATTCCCCTTTACACTTTACTGGCTACCCTACAGTTCTCTGAGTTCTGATTTCCCAGAAATCCATTCTCGCTGCCTAATTCCCAGGTTGTGCTAAAGTTACTGATTGCTGACTCACTGCTTCTGTACTATGTTTGTTGACAGTGATTCCTTTGTTTTGGGAGATGTCTTCATTCTTCATGTTTGTAAGGCAATGGGGTTGATATATATGAGTTTGGGGAGATGGGTCTTCCTCCCATATGGAAGGGGTGAAAGCAGATGTCCTACTGCAAAAAAAAAATAAAATAAAATAATAAAAACACTTTATTTTTTCATCAGTGGGTTGCATCCTGAGCACTTTAAGTCAGCAAGTTAACTCCTTGGCAAGTTAAACTTTTGGAATAATAAAGTAAAACATGGTTTAGTGTAATATGTTTATTTTTTTCTTCCATTTTGAGATAGACACACATTCAGACATTAGAGCCTAACTATGCTCCATGAGATAATACCTCTTTGTGTACATGTGAGGTGTGGATTATAATGATCTATATATAGATATATATCTGTCTATATATATATATATAGAGAGAGAGAGAGAGAGAGAGAAAGATATTTATATATATATATATATATATATATATATATATATATATATATATATTTATTTTATTTTATTTATTTTACATTTGTTTACCGGGCTAGTCCAACTGGATACATTTCCATTTTCAGCAGAGGCCTGGGGAGAAAAGCTCCACGTTGAAGTTAATACAAACAAAGTCTTTTACATAAAGAAAGTAATTAGTTAGTAAAATACATCAGAAATAAGGTTTATTCTAAATTCTAGTAATTAAAAAATATAAATAAGTAAGCACATTAACTCAAATTTCTTTACAGTACAAGATTGGAGAGATTATACTTTAGTAAAAACATTCAAGAAGAGTTTAATTAAAAGTAAGTGTAAACCATAGAGAGAAGTATATACATTCATAACAGAGGCTAAATACCAAGGGACAGGTAGAGAAAAAACTACTCAAGGGCAAAGAGTAGAAACAGGAGAGAGAAGGAGATTTAGAGAAAAGTAGTTAGTAGAATCATGAGATTAGTCAGGATTGATGCATGGGCATAGCCAGAGTGTTTTTAGATGTTGTTTGAGCTTTTGTTTAAAGAGGAAGGGTGATGAGATAGAAGTTAGAGTGGCTGGTAGATCTATTCCAGTATTTACCTATAGTGTTGGTGAAAAGTGAATCACCTGCTATGTTATTGGACTTACTTATCTTGACCAGAAGTTTGTTAGAGGAGCGTAAAGAATTTAGGTTAGAATAAGGAGAAATAAGGTCAGACAGTATAGGAGTATTTTTAGGTTGGTAAAAATTCTGTGAACAAAAGTAAGTTGGGAGAGTAGTAGTGTATTTTCTAGTTCAAGCCAGTGTAGTTGTTGTAGATTGTGACAGTGGTGAGTTGAAATGGGTTTCGGTGGCCAATCTAGCAATGCTATAGTATGCATTTGCTAGTTTAGTAAGGTTATTTTTCTTTAGGTTTGTGTATATGGATGAGGCATAAAGAAGAGTAGAAATAAGATGAGAGTGAGCAAGTGTGATTTTGCTTGTGGAGTTAAGAAGGTTTTAATTCTATATAAGGAGCCAAGCTTTCTATTAACAGTTTTAATAGTGTTATTAATATGATTATCAAAAGTGAGGTTATTGTCAATTAAAATACCCAATAGCTTAGTGGTAGAGTCAGGGGCTATATGTGTGCCATTGTTGGATGTAATTGTGAAGTCTAAGAGGGGAGACTTAATATTAGGCCTGAAGAGTAGGAGTTTGGTTTTTTTAGCATTCAAAAGGAGGCAGCGTTTCAAGAACCATGCCTCAACTGTGCTAAATACATTCTGTGTGAGGGTTAGTAGTTCAAGGGAGGAGTTTGCAGAGCATATGAGTGTGGAGTTGTCTGCATATTGAATACAAGTAGCTTGAGGTATTGCTGCATGTAAGTCATTTATGAATAAAGAGAAGAGGAGAGGTCCTAGGATGGACCCCTGTGGTACTCCAAGAGAGACTGGCAGAAGGGATGAAAGAGTATTATCCCAGAGAACTGCCTGTTGCCTGTTATTAAGGTAGGAAGTGAACCATTGAATAGCTTTGGTATCTAGAGAGAGGGATTCAAGGGTTTCTATGAGCATATTATGGTTTACCATGTCAAAGGCTTTTGACAGGTCTATAAAGAGTGCAGATGACAGAATATTATTATTGCGGTTTCTGTTTATACACTCAGTAAAAGATAGGAGAGCTGTTGTGGTACTATGAAATGGCCTAAAGCCATGTTGACAGTTGGCTAGTAGGTTATATTGAGTAAGGTGGTGCATTAGCTGATGATGAATACATTTCTCCATGATTTTTGCTAAGGGAGATAAGAGTGCAATAGGTCTATAGTTAGAATAGTCATATGAGCTACCACCTTTGTGTAAAGGAATTATGTGGGAAATTTTCCAGATAACAGGTATGGTACCCTCACTGATGGTTCTATTAATAATGAGAGATATGGGATAGGCAACTTCTTCAGCTGCTTTTTGAAGGTATTCAGATTGTAACTGATCAGCAGAAGGGGTACAAGGTTTGAGTTGTTGGATGAGTTTAAGGATGTAAGAAGTAGAGATGGGTTGTAGTTGGAATATAGGGAGATTAGTAGATGTGCCAGTATGAATATTTGCTTTGTCTATAGTAAGATGACTAGCTAGTGAATTAATGGTGTCTGTGAAAAAGGAGTTAAAGGCATTGGCAGTTTGATGTGAGGTATTCTTTTCGGTCCCAGAAGGTGAAGGTGTAGTAGAATGGCCTGGGTGTAGGAGTGAATTTAGGGTTGACCAGAACCTTTTGGGGTTGTTATGATGAGTTTGGTGTAGTTTACAATAATATTTTTTTTATCTGTAAGAACAGCTTTTTTAGTGCTATTTCTTAACTGTCTAAAGGCTTGTTGGTCTGAGGTTGTTTTTGTACATCTCCATTTAGCCCAAGCTTTGTTCCTAAGTAATATTTTCTGTTTTGTCTCTTTGGACAGCCAGGGGGCAGGTTTAGATTTAATTCTGATAGATTGTTTTGGAGCATGTTGGTCGACTATCGATAGGAATTTGGTATTGAAATATGTGATGGCATCTTCCAGTGTTAGGGTTTTTAGAAGATCCCATTTACAGGCTTTTAATTCATTTTTGAATGATAATAGGTTGAAGTGTTTCTTGTTACGTAAAACCCTGTAGGTAGGAATGTGATTAATGTCACTCTTTTGTCTTATGATGTAAGTTAAGGAATGATCACTTACATCATCAGGCAAAGTTCCTGTTGTATATGTTTGTTGCTGTTTGTTAATAAGAATCCAATCTAAAATACTTTCTTTGTTACTGGGTTTATTAATTCTTGTGGGATTAGAGATTAGCTGAGTAAAGCCATGTAGATTAATGTGAGGTGAAGAATTCTTTGTATTAGTAGAGGACCAATCACAGTTAAAGTCTCCTAAAATTATAGTTTCTTGTGGGTAGGAAGAGGATATCCAACTTAAGATATTCTCAATTGTAGTGTAATTATTGCCAGGGGGTAGGTAGATACAGATGATATAAATAGATTTTTTAGGGTTAAGTTGTAGTTTAGAGGTAAGGATCTCAGCTTTAACATCTTTTGGAGGGTCAGAGGGTTGTGCAGTGATTTCTAGACCATTTTTAAATAGAAGTGCAACTCCTCCGCCCTTCCGTTGCATGTGGTCCATTCTCAATATGTTATATCCATTAAATCTATTAATATTAATGTGTAAGATATATAAGATACACATATACAAAAGCATGTTAATAGATATGTATATATATATATATATATATATATATATATATATATATATATATCCTCCTGGTTATTTAGCTGGACTGTTAATGTGTAGTTACACAGTCCCTGTTTTCAGTAAGCCGAGACAAAACTCATGGAAACGTACTACAATGAGATAACATGTGATAATCCTGATAGTGGCATACATGATACTGATATTTGTCGCTTGCAGCATAAATGGATAGATATGTTTTTTCCTCCCAGTGCTTGGAATGCTTTATTTCTCTTAAACCTTTTTTGTCTACAAATCAATTTGAGGACTTTTAGTGTCCTCGGGAAAATGCTGAGTTGAAAAGGGCTACCATTTTTCCTTACAATTGCTGTCATGCAGTGGTATAAGCTGGAAAATATTGCCATACAGCAACCAGAAATGGCAAAGTTGGTTAACACAATGCTGAGCTTTCAGCTTGTATAGCCATGAAAGTACAAGGGCTCTGTTATTTTTTGCCACTATCATTCCTGAATGTGAAATGACTATATAAGGATCACATCAGAAATGAGATTTTCACTTTGTGGCTTGTAGTAGAAGTCATTATATGCATGAAACTTTGTCCCTATTTAGTCACATACATGTATTTGCCCACACCTACAGGGAAGACTTGATCATACTGAACTAAATGCCAGATCTTAGAATTCTAGACATATATACTCATATAGACATACAATCCAGATCTGAGAATTCTAGACAGAGATATACTGATGTAAACATTTGGACAAAACTGTCCATTAGGGTTTCTTTACAAAATACTGTAAGATAATCATGATTAACAGACAATGAGGTTAGATGTAGAAAAAACATAGCTATGCACACAGACTGCTGATTCTTCAGTATAGTCCAGTTCTGTCCTTTTTCTCCTCTTTTCTCTGTCTCTTTTTGTGACTTTGACAAGGTAATTCCAGAAATATCAAATCACATCAAGGTAACACCTTTTTATTTCAGAAGGGTGTATGAAACTGGAAAGCCTAATTAACAATGGAACATGATAAGAGTGATTAGCAGGAGTCACTATCAGGGCATTTCATCTCTCACCTGTATTACAGCCCCAACAGTACCACAACAACATGAGTTATGTTCCCTGTCAATCATAATCAAGGAATGTTTTATGTTGATTTGCTTTGCTGTCACAGATTTTTAAAAAATGACAGTATATTCAACCATTGTTGATGTGGATGACACTAATTTATGGTCACCTTTCTCCATATGCAACAGAATCTATGTAAGTTTATTAGGTATCACTATAGAGTTGGGAAAATACTTTCAAAGAATATACCATGTGTAATTTATTAATCTTGCATTATGTGTTTGGAAATAAAGCAGAAGAGTGAATCATTTTGAGACATTGAACTTTTCTGAAGAGCACTATGTGATGGTGTGACTGTGGTTCAGGGAACCCTTGGTGTGTAGGCTAGGAATCCTGTGTCCTGTCTTTTCTCATTGGTGAGCTTTTATGCCTTTTTCAGATGAGACAGAGGGCAGTTTTTATGATCAGTACTGTTTTAATTTTATGAAGAGAAATAACTTTAGTGTCATGTAATATACACTACTGAGGATATGATACACTTATTGCACAACATCTGTATGCATTGTTATAGTGCTTAATATGTGTGATTTGTGACTGGGTATCTGGCACTTTATAACAAGTCAGCAAAACAGTCTTGGTATATAAAGAAATAAAAAATAGACAGATGAAAAATAATTAATTCCCCCATTTATGATTATTTGCTAAATGGTGAATGTCCTTTTGTCACTGGTAGGGAAGAAGTACAGACATATGATTATGCTCTGTTAAACACAGAACTGGCACAATTACTGTTTTCGTGAGTCTGTTAACAACAACAAAAGAAAAAGTACTCTCTGCTGTTGATGTTATCCATTGAGTCAAACTATCTGCCTGCATGAATACCCCTGAAACAACTTACAAACAACATGATCATTTTTCTTTTTCATAATATATGGATGGTGAATACCATACATTTCCAGTGATTCAAAAAAAAAAGAAAAGCAAAGGAAAAAAAGAAAAATAAAAATAAAGAGAAATGAGTGTCAAAGCCCCAGTGTGTCCCCTGAATATATACATCACAGCTTAGAAGATATGTACACATATACCTAATAGTAAGTACCAAGATTTATTACAAATAATTGCAGATTGTTTAATCAATACTAAAATAATTGCAACTAAATATCTGATTATCCATAATGCCATACCATTAACCCAGTGACAGCAATACGATTACAAAACAATCCTGAACAATTATTTTTGCATAGAACATCTCCCATCACCTTAAGAGGTTCTGCACCCCTATTCCTCAGTTTCCATAACAAACCCAAACAAAAAGGAAAAGGTATAAAGGAAACATAAAACTCACGTATTCCCTCTTCAGTGACTCCTGTAACCCAGTCATGGAGCACAGCATCTGCAAGTAACAAAGCAAGCAATGTTATGCAATGTGCCAGGCAACAATGATATACAGCACAGTAAACTGCAATGATCCATATTTACATTCAGCAAATGTCAGGATAAAGGGACAATATGCATGTTTTACTTTTTCAGATTTAGCAATTGGTGATTTCAGGTGCTGCCTTTTCATCCTTCTCCATCTTTGTTTCATTAGTGGTAAACCATTCCATTACTTCATCACTCTGTTTATAAACACCTGTGTCATTTTTTTATTTTTTTTTTTGTGTGCATGTTTTTCTATGATTTCTAGACAATTTTGCATTCACCCAACAAAATTTTCTTTCAGCAATGCAACACAGTATCACTCTGTTCATGACATACTGGCACAAGAACATTGCATTATTCACCTTTCCCATATTCTGTTGAATCTTATCAACCAAGAAATAATTTGTACAAAAAATCTGTAACCTCCTAGCTTTGTAAGCTTTACACTTAGAACTTAGCACTGCATTTGCTTCGTTTCAGGTAGGTAGCGTTAGAATAATGGACATTTTGATTACTCTGTTTTTCTATTTCAGGGATATATTTATATCAGACAATTGTAGATTGTTTCTACATGAACAATGGTGAGACAGTGATACTTATTAAGACAATCATCTACAACAAGGAACGACAACTGTTTTTTGACAGTCGAGTTGGCAAATTTATTGGCATCACAGAAAATGGAAAGATAGACGCAGAGTATTTTAATAACAACACTGAATATCTAGATCAGCTCAAGGCTGAGGTTACTACATTTTGCAGGCACAACTACGACATAATGAAGGATGTCATTGTGGGCCGAAAAGGTATGCTTTTCAATAACTAAGTTTGTTCTAAGTGTTTAACTAGAACTGGAGCTCTTTCTCCGTCTTTGGTCAAGTCTTATCTTGTGCTACTGATGCCTTCCACTAGAGTGAATATATCTTCCATCCTTAACAAATCTAAGATGCTGTATAACCATCTTATTTGGCTGTCCTTTACCAATGATGGTGGCATTGATGGTGGCAATTAAAGTGCATCCCCATCTCCTTATTCGTCTCAATTAAATGCCATTTGTTGTCTATCAAGGAAAGCACCCCAGTTCATATGTCTGAGTCACTAATTCTTGTCAGTTTGTTTTTATTCATTTATTTTTTTAAGCTTAATCACATTCTTTGCATTTCACTAACTGCTACAGCTATTCAATCACCCTCGAGGGTAGGATGTTAGCAGAGACAATATGAAGTTCAATACTAAAGTTAGCATGATTGTAGCTGGTGTTTCAGGCAGAAGGGGGCATACAACTGCTATCATGGTCATGTTCTCTCCATTTAGAAGACACCCTCCCCACCACATAATCTTCACACAGGAGAACTTTTGAGGTTCTCTTTAATAAAATGACAATGTTTTATCTTCTCCCACATTATCGCCACAGCTGTAAATTTGCCATTGTTTAGTTGTGTCTGCTGTAAATTGTGTTTACCGTTGACAGCCTAACAATGAATTACAAATACAAAAATGTCTGTTTTAGAATAAGAACCAGGCATGTGCTATTTATGAACTCATCATTAATAGTGCCTCGGTGGAATAGCTCTCATGGTGGAATTCAAAAATAGAAGATGTGAAAAATATTAAGTTTGTAAAATGGCTTCCACATCTTCTTGAAATTCCCTTTACTAACAAAATTTGCAAACATTAATGGCTACATTCATAATAATTGGTGAACAGAGGAACAGAGTTTCAATGCAGTATATTGGTATTGCAAAACCCTAAGCAATTCACAGAGGGATAACCACAACGCTTCATTTTGTTAATATTGTTCTTCAGACATGCAGTACAGATACAAATAACTACCCACTCATATGTGATTCAGGAATCCAGTACCACTGGAGTACCACATGGTTCCAACAGAGTAACTAAAAAGAAAGCTGCATATAGTTTAACAGTGCTGCCATCTCCCTGCTAATATACTGCTCAGAAAGCAGAACTGAGCAACGTATTATTTCTGTCATTCCCCACCAAAAAAAAAAAAAAATCCTCCATTGCACAGTAAGAACATCTCTAATGGCAATGGAACCTGCAATGGTGCAGACAAACCTGCTAGCACCCACAATGTTGTCCTGCCCCCATACTGTGTTGCTGGTAAGCTCATCTCAGTGAGACCTCACCTAGCAGCAGATTCCCTCATTAGCATAATATGGTAATGATACCTGGTTCACTGTCATGTCTAATGATTATGATTTCTTTAAGAATGACAATAAAGGATTATGGCAGACTACAGAGCGGTAGCAGAAGGCAGATTATTTAGACGCAATATTCCCAATCAAGTACCTATATGTAGCTTGTAGGTCAGACATACTTTAACTTCACATGCTGGCTTACATTACTAGCAGCACAGTACACAGTGCGACCTTTCATCCAGTACACCATTCATAAAGATGGTATGGGCATTGTGTATCACTGTGAATTAACATGATTCATGTCTATAAATTGCTCTAGTTCATGATGGCATACAAGACATGGTCTGCATGATACACATACATTATCTACATACTATGTTTATGAAAACCCTATCCCATAATTATATCTGCATTCTTAGGGTTATAAAAATAATTTGTTTTATTGTACACATACTATTCCCAGAAAACATTTTCAAATAAATTTTCAATCCACAGAGGCATGCAACCCACAAGATCTTCCCAAAAATACACTACCTCTGTGACTTACCCTATCTAACCATTTAATATACACTTTTATTCCTCAGGATTATGTCACCTATCGGCTGAGATTTTGATGAAGAAGCAGGAGTCATGAATGACAATTAAGGGCTTACAGTGTTCTGAGAAATAAAACCTCGTTTTTTTAATGTAGACATTTTCTTCCTAAAATAATGTTATTTTTGCAAATGAGTATGTGAAAATTATGTTTTCCTGTCCATTCATTTTTTTGAATGAAATTAAATGGTAGTGAAAATGAAACACAACATTTTAGTCACAATAAGAAGTTCTCTAAGTGACCACTTTTATCTGTGTTATTGCTATAAACCTTATCCTGCTCCTGTGAAACAGAGGAATGAAGCCCTTGCAGTGCCCTAAATAACCCAAATCAGATTAGTGGCTTGGACACAGGTGGGAGCAGCTATTACAGTGACAAAGATAACCCGAGTCAGATTAGTGGTTTGGACACAGGTGGGAGAAGGCCAGGGAGGATGGAATAAATGGCAGCTGTCAGCTTGCCCTTGATGGAGGGGGAGGTAGTTTTACTCTGCTACTTAGATGGTGCCTAGTGGGGGCTCTGGATATTGATCCCATGAAGAACAGACCTACAGAACATGCAGCCCTCATCACTCATCATCACCTTTCCTTCCCTTATCCTACATGTTTTGCCAGCACCTATTTCCTAGATAGAGCCTTGTTACATCTATCTTTTAACTAATAGCACCATCACTATCTCTCTCTCTCTCTCTTTACATCAGCTGCTTTTATACAGTCTCTATACTGAATGTATTGCCATCAATGGAAAGCCAGGGATGGAAATCAATTGTTAAACTACTCCATATACACCAAAATTGTGTTGAATTATCCCAAAAATATCTGTCAAATGCAACACCTGCTTTGATCCACCTGCCCCACCATATGGGTTTGTTTTCAGATAACTCATTGGTGTTCCACCAAATAATACTAGTATCACAGAAGAGATGTTTATTAATCTTTATGACTAGTGCAATGGTACCTTTAAACCATTGACCCAGGTCCCCTGGATCCCAGACATTGAATAGCAGGGAGCTTGCTAGAGGGTACTGTGAAATAAATGACAAGTACAACTCCAAGTCAGACCATAATGGTTCTACGTGACTCCATAATCTGCAATAAAACAGCCAGTTGCTACCTTACCATGTCGCAATAAATCTGGGACTCCTAAGCTGCCCAGCTTGATGGGAGTGAACATCAACCACCTACCTACTAATTCTGGATCTCTTATACACCCATATAAACTAAACATCAGTGTGGGGCTTTTTGATATGTGGGGATGTCAAAAATAGCAGGAATCTTAAGACAAGCAATAGCTTGGCAAAGATAAACATTTTTATTGCCTGAATCTTGTTTAGAAAATGGCAATTAAGCTTCTTCCAGTTACAGAACATACTCCATATACCGTCAATAATGGGGTTAAGCTATTCCCAGCTAATTGACTCACTAGACAGTCTCTACAGGAAAGTAGAAAGGTTGCTGCTTATCCAAAGTCTGAAGAGATCTAAACGGAGAAAAGAAAGTTTTACTCCTATTGACTTTAAGCCTTGTAATACTGACAAGGGATTTGAACTTCTTCAAAATTTGTTCTAATGAACTGGCAGGGTGGACTCAGGAGCGGCCTTAGGTCAACTGGTGTCCTAGGCAAAAGTGCTCCACAGCGCACCCACCACACTACCTGGTGCCCCCATCCTGGTCTACCTACACCAAATAAGTACCTAGTTGGCCTATGCCTAAGGCCAGCTATGGGTGGACTAGCCAAAAAACATGATCAACTGCAAATCAAGTAAAAAGCAGATGTTCTATCCCTCCTACAGATATGCTAGTGAAGGCAAACTTATGATACGTATACTTATCGATGACTGATACTAGTAACATAAACAGGAGAGGGGATAGGAATCAGACTTGCCTTGCCTTCTGTCCAGCACAATAGAAAAACTTCAAACAGTTACCTATTGGTGAAGATTCTAGCTGTAGAATTAGGGTAGAGGTTATGTATCCAGGTTTTAAACACCTTGGGGATTTTATAGTACCTCATCGCCTGCAATAAAAATGACCTATGAATGGTACCAAAATCTTTGTGAAAATTCAATAAAAGCATGCTCACATCTTTATTCTGTTTCAGACAAATTTTCTGCAGATTCATCCATATTCTAGGGGCATCTTATCCTCCTCCATGGCCTTTGATAAATCTTAACCCAAGTGGGACAGTTTTTAATTTACAGGTCCTAGTCTCCTTACCAAAATGTTGGCAAAAATGTTTAGGTCACTGTTTAACAATGAGATTGCCTGCAATTCAACCCTACTAAAAGGTCTTTCTGGGACTTAAGAAACATTAACATGTTGGCATGATTAAAATTTGGTGGGAATGCCTTAACTGAAATAGTTTGGTGATATATGGAGGGGGGGGGGGGTCAATTGATCTTTGAAGCTTTTATAAAAAGTAATAATGAATTTGTTGAGCCCTGGGGCTTTCCCTTTGACAAGCTCCACTATGGCAGCTGGTACCCCTGATAAGGTTGTCAGTTATTTAAAACTGTTAATGTCCCAAATAATCCTTCATAAGGTGGGATTTTGGCCACCAGACTGGATGCCCCTTTTTCAATAGCCACATAGGCATCAATCAAATGGGTCGATTCTTCCAAAAATACCTGATTCATTCTGGGGAGATCTACACATAACGCATCTCCATGGCCTTTAATGGAAGGAATATAAGTATTTCACTGATATTCTGCACATTTCCATACAAATAATTTATTGGATGTAATGCCAGCAGCCCAATAAAAACATTTATATCTCTCCCATTTATTGTAAAGCCATACAATTTGCATTGATGAAACATCTTGCTTTACTTTTGTAATTTGCCACAGTAAATCTGTATTCTTACATTGTCCAAACTTAAATCCCCACTCCGAACTGTTCAACTGATTTGCCAACTCATTTGCTGAATGTCAGTGCCAAAAGGCTATGATAGCTTTTTGCAAAACCTGCTTGATTTCAAGCAACCCAATAACAACAGATTAAACTTCCATGTGACAATAACTGTATGCCTTGAGATATCTTAGCAAATGAAACTAATGAATCTCTAACATCTGTGATACCTGACAACTTTGATCTGCTACTTAAAGTAGTCTTTGAGCTCTTATTATCTAACAGAGAATGAGAAAGGGTAAACAATTTATTAACGGCAAACCTTATCTATTAATCTAGTAAGAGTTTATAAACAGCTGCAAGAACAAACACTGATTTAAAATGGAACAGTGCAACAATTAACACTGCAGGACCAGGCATAAGAAGAGCCAGTCTCTTCTAAGGTCCTCTCAATTGGCCTACAGTCCCTACGCTTTTGGAATGCATGCAAGACATACACTGTACAGCAGTACAAAACTAAAAGAAAATAAGTTCTTCCACTGGGTAGATTGCTTCATGTGCAAAGCACAAAAGATGAACATTAGACTGTTTATTTTCACCTTTAATGGAAGTCACAGAGTTAATTCGTGGCAGAACAGTTAACCCCTCACAACATCCCCTATTTGTCCATTGTTTCTTGTCTCTGTCTATAACATATCCTCAACTTGGTATACCCAACTTTTGCACAAATACTTCAACAGAGATGTCAGGAGTTGTAAAAATATCATTAGAGTGTCATCCAATGGTTTGGCAAAGGTGCAAATCTGTTACGAGCAGAAAGCAAAGACTGGTGTACAGTTATCTCTTTATGTGCCTGCTGAGGTCCCCATATTGATTTTTACTCCATATTTCTCCCCTTTTTTTAGAAGTTGCTACTTTTGTGATGAGTTGGAAGTCAATATGTCCCTTTTCTTTCCACCCTGTTTTGCCACTTCCATGCTGTGTGCAGCCATACAACATTCTCTGGATGCTTTGCAGACCCTGTAGGAATTTCTCCACTTCTTGTGCTACATAAATGATTTATTGCATAGAACCACTGCAGGCCTACAGCTTTACTTTATACTCCTCATCCCTTAACTGCCATAAATCCTGGTGGCACATTTGGTGCCAAACATTTATATCTATAACATAACATTTGTCAGGAAGTGTTTGCCTGTTCTGCATAAGAAGGCCTCCCTCCATGTTTGCTCATTTATGACAGTTTTACCAATATTCTGAAATGAAGAGTTCCTTTAGCACAACTACTTCTGAAAACATTATGAAAATCATGCTGTACCAACTAGCAACTGTTCCTTTGAAACCTTATTATGATGACAGTCTTAGTTCTTAGCATTGTCATATAAAGCCTCTTATTTATACAGGTACTCAAATGTTTTGCTGGTTCTGGGCTGAATTATCATATCTTTTTGCAGAACATTATTTAAGTATTTTTGGGCTTCGGGCTGGCAACTCGGCACCATAAAAATCCACTGCCAATTATTAGCGGACCAGAGTTCCGCTATGGCAATCTCAAACCAGCAAAAGCTGAAAGACATTACTATTTAAGTATTATTTTAAACTGTATTATTCTACTTAAATTTGGGAAACTGCATTGCATTTAATATTTTCTGAAAATCTTTGTTTTATATTGTGAAGTTTATCTCTTATTTTCTTTTCCTCTGAAGTTGCAGTTACCTTGCCTACACATCAAGCTGTCATATTCTATCTAGTTTAACAGATCAAGTTAATGGTGCTTAAACAAGATTAAAAATCTTAAAATAAAAATGTATGCACAGCTGGCATTAAATGAACCTGATTAGGCCGTTGTTGATTTATTAACAGAGCAAAAATTAACTGCAAGACCCTTGAAATATTTAATATCAACCAGTAAATAATATACAGCTTGCTTACTTATTGTAATGAGATTTTGTTAGACAATTAAAGTAGACTGTATGTGTACAAGTTCTGGATTTTGGCACTACATCATACACAGCAGAATGGAGACCTGTGTGCAGTTTCCACATCATAACTCAATGCTGGATGAAATACTAGTATAATATATTTGATGGAATTTGATATACTGTGAGGTTATCACTGGCAGCAGTCTACATTACCTGAGGGGCTTAGCTTCTTCCATGTCTTCTGCTTTGTAAGTCTTTTCCAGGCATTCCATTTTATCATGCAGAAATGTAAAAATGTGGTGCAGACTGCACTTCAGCAAAACATTTATGGCAGGCTTTATAAACATTATGCCCCATGGCACAGGGCTGGTGCAGAGCAGAATGGTATACCAAGGACAGTTGGGATTAATCAAGATGGTTCTAGAATGATACAAAACCCTGTACTTAGTCATACCCCAATGTGTAGCCTTAGTACTCTATTGTCTGTGTATATATGCAAATGCCCACCCCACCCAATTGTACACGACTCAGAAACATTACACTAATGGGGTACAGGCTGGTAACAGCAATATATGTTACTGGACCGCATACATACCATTAGTGTAGCACCATGCTGATCTTGCTTCCCTGTTGATTAAGTTAAGTAGCGCATTAGCTGTGAATGCTAAACAAGAACCCTTTGATGACAGGAAAAACATGCTGGTAACTGAGTTTGCTATGGTGTAAGTAACTCTGTCATAACAGCTTTTCCCCATCACTATACAGTGATGTTACCAAGGTCTGGCTAATGGAAGCTTTTTTATGATCTCCTGTGTGGCCTGGTGGCAGAATACATCCCTGCAGGAGAAGATACTTAATGGAGTATAATACACTTCCCTAAGTATGACATGTATAAAAAACCTAGAAAACAAACAAAACACTTTACAAATGCTGCAGGACATAGTAAAAGTTCATTAACACATTCATCACAGTTATAAGTTCATAGGTTCATAGGCAAGTACTAGGCTATTGGCCCAAGGGCCTAAGTCAGCCTAGCCAACAAGGTTCCCTGGCTTACTCCACCTAAGAAAGTTAATTTCCTGTGCCCCTGTTGAGCAGAGCCACAGAAGTGATCCCCGGGGTGTATTTCCTATTTCCCATCCACTCATCAGGATTTTTCTTGAAGAGTGCTAATGAGGAACTTTGCTTGACATAGATGGGTAGCTTGTTTCAGAGTATGGGAAGTCTCTGGGACAGGAATCTATCCCACCAGCATGTCCTGTTTATTGTGGTGACAAGGTTTAGGTCCCTAGAGCATGTAGCTCAGATTGATTGGGATTTCTTTAGGTGCAGCATGTCTAACAGCTCTGGGTTTGACATAGCTTTATATGTTAGGCAGAGATCACCTCTGAGTAGGTGATATGCTACGGAGTAAAGCTGGGGTTTCTGAGACGGTCAGTGTAGGGCATATATTTGAGGCCAGTAATCCTCTTTGTGCGGTACTTCTGTGGCCTTTCCAGCTGCTGCAGATGTCTTTTGAGGTACATTCCAAAAGGGGCATTGTACTGTATAATGGGTCTAATGAGTGTCAAGTAGATGGGAACAATGACCTCTTTTTTCCTGGATGAGAACCCTTTTGTGATGATGTGTGCCATGTAGAAGGATTTTCTGACTACTGTGATGATGTTATTATCAAAGGAGAGACTACTGTCCACCTGGGTCCCAAGGTCTCTTATCACACATTCAGCATTAAGTAGACTGCCGCCTATGTAGTAGTTCATGGGTACAGAGTTTTTACCAAAGGGGATGACAATGCACTTTTTGGCATTGAGCTTGAGGCCATGGCTCTGACACCAGGCATCTATCTCAGTGAGGCCCTTCTGTAGGATTTCCACATCATTTGGGGACTCAACTATGGCTCCATTTTACAGTCATCTGCAAACTTCATTAGCCAAAGGCCTTCTGTGTTAACCTGTACTTCAAAGAAGTAGATACCAAACCGGAAAGGTCCCAGGACTGATCCCTGTGGTACTCCACTTGTCACTGGTTTGAAGTCAGATTTGGAGTCTGCAACTTTTACAGTGTGGTGTAAGGATTTATACCTAGTTTAGTGAGTCTATCTATAATTCCAGAATGGGGGATGGTGTTGAAAGCCTTGGCGAGGTCAAGATAGACTGCATGAACCACCTTATCCTTGTCTACAGCTTTGGTGACTGCCTCAAAGAAGTCAATCAGGTTCAGGAGGCATGATCTGACTTTCACAAATCCAAGCTGGGTGGTATCCAGAGTTTGGAGGTTACCAATGTCTTTGTTTATGAGTTCCATGATGATACATTCCATGGCCTTACAGACCAGGCTCATCAGGTAATAGGGCGATAGTTCCTGGGATCAGTGGTTGCTCCCCTTTTGTGGAGTGGGATAACTGTTGCTGTGCGGCATTTGATGGGCACAAAGCCTGATGTGAGGCTATGACTGAACATGGTGCTTTGATGTGGAGCCAGTTCATTCTGAAGTTTGTGTAAAACGCAGCCTGGGATGTTGTCCATTCCCATGGATGCTGTGTTTTTGGCTTTAGAGAGTGCAGCTTTTACCTGTGTAATTGTGATTACAGGGACTCTGCATTATTCCTGTATAGATATGGGCCCTTTAGAGGGTGAGAGGGGGTAAAGTTAGCACTGAACCTATCTGCCAGGATGTTGGCAATATCTGTTGATTCTGTAATTTTCGTGCCAATGTGCTGTAACTCAGAGCAGATATGGGTGTTGCCGTTGAGATTCCTGACATAGCTATAGAATGCTTTGTGGTTGTCCTTAGAATCAGTGGCGAGTTTGTTTTCGTAGCTAGCTTTGGAGGATCTTATAAGGGATCTTAGCTTCTTACTGAGGCTGACCAGGGAGCTCCTCCACTCATGGGATTTTACTCTCTTTTGCAACAGTTTCTTCCTTCTGTTGTAGAGTTTGTTTATGGCAGGGGACCACCAGATTGGCTTCCTTTTTTTGGAGGATAGTGTCTTTGTTATGTTCGGGATTGCAGGATGCATGCACTCGTGTAAGTGCTTATAGAGTGCATTTGTGTAGGATTCAGCCATTGTAACTACATTGTCCATCTGTAAGGGTGTCATGAAGTTCACCACTTCTGTCTTAAGAAGCATAAAGTTGGCTTTGGAGAAATTTTTTACCATGGTTTCCTTAATGAGGGGTGGGAGTGGGATGTGGATATCTAGGGTGATTAGCTTATGGTCGGATCTGACCAACGAGGAGTTGACTTCAGGTGTAGAACACCGGTTACTCCTGTTGGTAATGACTAGGTCTAGGATATAGTTGCCCCTGGTGGGGGTGTGGATAAGTTGATCCAGGGCATTGGAATTTATGAATTCCAGAAAGTGTTGAGCAAAGGAGTTGGTAAATGAGTAGTTTTCCCAGTTAATGGTGGGGTAGTTGAAATCTCCTATTATTAGGGTGTTTGGTTGAACCCTAATAGTTTCCAGTATATCAAGAAAAGAGGAGTGGGAATCCTGGGGCATGGTGGGGATCTGTAGCAAGCTATAATTTGGATTGCAGTTTTGCCCAGAGTTAGTTGCACTTGGATAACCTCAAATGCATTATGCTGAGCAACAAGCCTGGAGGTGTGGATATCCTTAATGAATATGGACACACCTCCACCTTTTGTGTTCCAGTCCAGATTAGATGGCCGAAAATTGTGGTATGAGTTATAGCCTGGTAATGCAGGGGTGCACTCTAGAGCCTTGAACCAGGTTTCAGTCACTGCACAGATATCGATGTTCTCCATTTTAAGGAGTGCCTCAGAGTGCATTTTGAGATTTAGACTTCAGGCATTGAGTAGCATTACCCTCAGTTTTTGCTTGCCTGTTCTTGTTAGGTGGTGAATTTGTCATTTGAACCTTGCCTAAAAAAGGCACTATAGGGGTGGCAAGAGCCTTAGCCAGTATCCGGAATCCCAGGGGTGAAAGGTGCAGGCCATCTCTAGCAAAGCATCGCAGTCTGTCGACCATGTCATCCCAGGCAGATAGATACTGGATCCCCTTAGAATGACACCAGAAGCTTAACCAATTGTTGAAGTCAATCATTTTGTTCTTGTACTGCGGTATAATTCTGGGCGATGGCAGGATGCTACTCAGCGCTAGGGTCATAACCTGCCTGAGGTACAAGATCAGAGAGCTCTTCCATGTCTCTTTTTATGTAGTCCAGGGAGGAGCATCTCAGGTCGTTCACACCAACACAGACAATGACAGAGTCATATTTGTGCTTGTTGTGGAGTAAACTGAGTGTGTGGGTTATGTGGTGGATGCTGGCACCTGACAGACAGCTGACAGTAACCTTCTCCTTGTTTAGCCTGGTGAGTGGGACATCAGTGTACCTGACTATCAAGTCACCTAAGACTAGTGTGTTGGGTACATTGTTTTGCTTTATGAGCTGTGGTTGAGTGGCACACTGAGTCTGTGGACTATGTGTCATTTGGGTAGTGTTGGGGAGTGGCGATTGCTTGTGTTTCTGCTTTGGACATCTCTGTTGCTTGAGCAGATTTTTATTGAGAGCATCCGCAAATATTTTTGTGTTACTATGTGTGGATTTTGGTGGTGTAGGTTTAGTGGGACTATGTGATGAGTGTGGTGTGGTGCAAGTGTTTACCTTCTCCTCTTGACTGTCTTTACCTCCAGTTTGGCTAGATAAGTGCATCTCTCACATGTTGTAGTGTTAGGTGGTAGGAGGAGTGGGTTGTCTGTGTACATGAGGCAATTGCTACATTGCCCCAAGATGCCCAGATTCATCAGGTAGACAGGAGAGAACACCAGGAGCTGAACCTTGGACATGCCTGAATAGAAAACTATTTTCCTCTAGATAAGTGAGAAAAGTGAGTGCAAGTGCTGTTTTTCTCTAAGCAAGTGAGGAAAGTACAAAAACTGTTTTCCTCTAGGTAATGAGGAAAGTTAAGTGCTGTAGTAATTTGTAGCTTATTTAGTGCTTACAACAAGTTCTGAACAAGTGCTGAGCATGAATAAGCAAATTCAAGTGCTAAAACCAAGAATCTGTATCTGATGTAGACTAGTTACAGGAAAGAAACAAGTGCAAATGCGGCTTTTAAATCAGAAAGTTGAGAGAGATGGAAAAATTGCCCAAACGGCCAATAACTACAATTTCTGGGGCAGAAAGCCCTCCTTATGTGGTAGATAGGTTACCTAGTGCTTACCACTCCCACTGATAAGCAAGCAGGCTTCCCTCCAATACAGACAGGCTTGGGGGGGGGGGCTCAGAAGCTTACAAACAGTCCTGGATATAGCAAATCTGTATCTGGACTAGACTAGTTACAGGAAAGGCAGCAAACAAGCATAAACTTTTTTGTTACAGTTAAGCAGAACACAGGGAGAGTCTAGCAAAGTTTTTTTTTTTTGTAAAGGAAAGGGAGAAGCAGAAGATTAGGAAACTAAGTGGGTTGACCTTCTTAAATGTTCTCTTTGTATTAGGTAAAATGAGCTAATGACACTAGACTGACAGGAGTGGCCCAGATCAAATTTACAGTAGGGGCAGGCAACTGCAAAGCCACCACCAACTCTAAGAAGAAGATGCCAACAGTGAAGGGAGGGAGGGTGAGGAACAGCTCACAATATTCAGTGAAAGAAATAACAGAATTGCAGACACTAACACTATATTCACTGAACAAATAAATATAAGAATAAAATGCAATACTATATTTAACATTGCAAGTTTATACTTATCCCAGCTTGTAATGCAATTGATTGCAGGTATAAAGCAGCCAGCCAAACAGCTATTGCTGAAATGATTTCAAAGATATATGACTAGCACTTATAACCACAGATTAAACCTCTAGGCTAAGAGTTAACACTGAATATGAATGAAGTGGAACAAGAGCAACCCCCACTACTTTGTAGAGAGAGAGAGAGAGACAGCACACAATATTGAATGAAAGAAATAACAGAATTGTAGACAAACACTATATTCACTGAACAAATAAATTTAAGAATAACATGCGATACTATCTTTTAACACTGCAAGTTTGTACTTATCCCAGCTTGTAATGCAGTTGATTGTAGGTATAAAGCAGCCAGCCAAACAGCTATTGCTAAAATAAATTATCACAAGACTTCATCAGAAAAACTACCACCCAGGTCAACACATAAAGAAAGCTTAGATCATATTATTTAGTCATAGAGTTCACTTCCTGTATACAACTCATGCATAAATAAAACAATGATTTCAAATGAGTACTTAAAACAATGAATAACGTGAGTGAAAGATTAATGAAAATAAGTGAATAAAAATCTTATAAATTAAGACATTTACAATGCGTAGTCAAGCTATAATTTATGACATTAACCACAAGTATGAAAACATTATAAAAATGTGCACGTTATAAACACAGAAAGCAGAAGCCCCCCATTTGTAAACACTGCATGCATAAAGGTATCCGTCAAATCTAGTGTTGTGCTTATAGCTTTGCAGCCTTAAGTTTTAAACAACTATTAAAAGACAGACTGTCTTTTGATCTAGGGGGAATGCTTGCATTATAGGTTCATAGGTTCATAGGTTCATACTAGGCTATCTGCCCGAGGGCATTTACAAGCCTAGCCCATCGTTTTGTGGCTTACGCCACCCCTTTAGTATGGGGAACTATACCCATTATTTTGCTGTGCCTCTGTCGAGCAGTGACACTGAGGTAATCCCTGGGGTATATCTACGATCTCCCATCCATTGGTCAAGATTTCTCTTGAACAAGGCCAGCGAGGTGCTCTGCCTCACATGTACCGGGATTTTGTTCTAATCTGTCAAAAAAGCTAACGTCCTTTTAGCAATGTTTTCCAGTCCTCACCCTCACTGATTGCTGAACTTTTTGTATTACACAAAATTAAATAATTGTACTTCTAGAGGTGTGGTGTATGTTGTTATGTACCAATAATGCATGGCATTGCATACTGGCAAAACTGAGAATGAACTTGGGAAGAGAATTTACTAGCATCTCTACAGTATTAAAAATGTGACAACAGTTATCTGTCTATTCAAGCACTCTATTATTTGTGATAATTTTACTACATCTGAATTTTGTATCTAGGTGGTAATGTTTTCTGATGAAGTCTCATTATAACTGTGACAAAACCACTAATAAACTTGCATTATCTCCTGCAACATTTGTAATGTGTTTTCTTTGCTTTACACTTCTTAAACAGCTATTTCCCACAGAGAGAGCCGATGCCCATAGTATGCTACTTTGTACTATATGAATGTAAGTGCCAGTCACAAAAGATGACAGTGTTCATTATCATGATCCATATCTAGAAATCATAGCAATGAGAAACTAATGTGCTAAATATAGTATGCAAAATGCATTTATGCAACTAGCACACTATACATTTAAACAGTCCAACCCAAATTCAATTAGAATTAACTATGCTTCATTATCTGAAGCAATCCTGTGTGGAAAATAACAAGTGGCACAGATTTATTTCACAGCATGGATATGCATCAACAATAGATGTTATGTGATCCTATCTCGCCTACATTCTGTACTGATGGGCTCGGAGCCGATCCCTCGGCTCCGACTCGGCACGCTTATGCTATAGAGCGAGGCCTCTTATTGGCTGAGCTATCTTTATCCCAGGATGCACCACCACTAATCCCCCAGATCTCGTTTGCCGCTTACAAAGCTTAGACGTGGTCTCAACTTGGCTGGGCTAAGTACTATTTATTTAGGCTTTTTCCTGTCAGAAATTTGCTTGATTTAAATCCAAAAGCTGTTTTAACAGCTATTGTTGTTATACGAGTGTGTATTGGTAGTTTTGGTAGAGGATTTCGTGTTTTTTCCTGTCAGGGAAGGTTTCCCATTTAAGTTAGAGGGGCCTTCCCCTGTTGTTTCTACTACCTTGGTTTTTTGTGTGTGGGTCAAGTACCCGATTAAGTTGGAGGGTCTTGACCCTCTCTATCTCTCTTCTTCTGTAAAAAAATTGTTTCTTTTACTGTATTCAAAAAAAAAAAAAAAAAAAATTTTATTTAAAATTTAAAATATTAAAGTAGGGATATTTTATTTGCTGTAACCCTTCTTTTTGGTTGTAGACAACTGTGTTTGACTTTTTGGCTATGTCTAAAGAACACAAACCCTCCGGGTTTAAGAAATGCACGAGGTGTGGTTTCAAAATGTCCATAACGGACGACCACTCCTCGTGCGTCTATTGCTTAGGCGCCAAGCACCTACAAGAATCGTGTAGCGTGTGTCATGCCTTTTCATCAAGAGTCCTCCAGGACAGGAAGAACAAATTAATCCTGAAAGGGTTAATCAAGCCATCCTTCGAGGAGGCTTTATCTTCCTCTCCTTCTCCTTCTAAAAAGAAGAAAGCGTCGGCTCCGACCAGTCAGTCGGAACCGACTGCAAAAAAATCTAAGCAGACTTCTCCATCAGCTCCACGGACTTCGGAGCCGAGGGCGGAACGGTCTGCCTCGATGCCTCCAGCCTCGACCCCTCTGGTTTCGGAGCCGAGGACTGGGGCATCGAGAGGCGGGTCACCCTCATCGGCTCCACTGATATTGGAGCCGATAAGGGTTACCGGCTCAGACTCTTCCCCTTCGGAGCCGAAGTCCTTATCGGCACCGAGGGAAATTACCTTGAGATCTCCCTCGGAGCCGATAGTGGTAGAGTCCATTCGGAGCCAGTCCCCGAGCCCTTCGGAGCCGATGGAGAAATCGGTTCGGGCCCGATCGGTATCCTCTAGATCATCCAAGATGTCTGATTCGGACATCGACAGGGTGCTCCTTAGACTCTTCCAGTCTCCGGTGTTCCAAAAGCTAGTTTCGGCTCCAGCCCATTCGGCTTCGGAGCCGATGGTCCACTCCCCTACTGTGGTTCCTCCTCCAACAGCTTCGGCACCGTTGGAGCCGGCACTGATGGAAACGGTGGAGGTTTTAGGGTCGGGCCTGACCCTGACTCCAACTCCGGCTCTTGGGTCGGAGTTCAGTACACGGACTTCTTCCTTCGGCCCTGGGGGGGAGGCTTCGGGATTGATGTTTTCGTTCCCAAGTCTCCCTCTTGGTGCGTCGGCGGCGGGAGTGCCGTCCACTGTCGTGGCCACGGAGGTGGGACCCTCCCAGGATTCTGGTGGTCCCGCCTTCAGGGCTATGAGGAGTGCATTAGCCAAATCTTCCTTGGCTACCTCCACGGTTTCCCCAGCGCCTTCCCTGCATATGGAGACTGGGTCTTTGGCAGTCCCCCTGTTCTTAGACAGCGGAGCCCCTGGGCCTCAGGTTACCCCGCTGGGGTTTCTCCCTCCTGGAGGTCCTTCTGAAGCCTCTTCGGAAGAACCCCCCAGGAAGAGATCGTGCAAGAGGAAGGACGTTGACTCCCCTGATGAGTCTCTTACATCAGACACTGATCTCGATGATGCAGAGGGGTCCCCTAAGTCGTCCTCGGATGATGTCTCCTTTGCAGACATCCTGGAAGCCCTAAAACAACGAGGCGGCTGGCAGTCCAAACCTCCCTCTGCTGATGAGTTCCTGAAGGCCTTCGGGGCTCAGCCCTCCACCTCCTGGGTGTCTCCGCCCTTCGATGAGCTCTTGGATTTGATCTGTCAAAGGGCGTGGGAACACCCAGACTCTGTGGAACCGGTGCCTGCTCGTCCGAATAAGTTCCTCTCGGCACCCCCTGAAAAAAGAGTTTCTAACTAAAGGTGTGGCTGTAGATGCTTTGGCGGTGGCATCTGCTACCCAGCAAGATGTAGCAGAGGCTTCGACGTCCGTCCATCCTCCTAATAAGGAGTCTAGGAGCATGGATCGGCACGGCAGCGCACCCTCAGTTCAGCGGCCTTTACATTGAGGTCCTTGAACTACCTTACGACTTTACCAGATTTCAGAGGGATCTGATTAAAGAGTTATCCGATACCCTGTTGGGTAACCTGCCTGAGGAGCTTGCCCAGACGGTTGGCTCTCAGCTGGCTACAATGTCGTCCATCTCGAACTCGTCCATGAGGCTCATTTCTTATGCGGCCGAAGGGCGGTAGAGCGGCAGTACAGGCATTGCTCTACGGAGACAAGCCTGGCTCCGCCTGTGTCATTCGGAGGCCTTTAAGTCTTCCTTTGCCGACGCCTTTGATGGGTCCTCCTGTTTGGACCCAAGGTAAAGGACACACTAACCCGCTGTGAACAGGAGGGTAAGACTCTGACTGCCGTAGGGGCACGATTTTCCACTCCCTTTCGGCCTTATCCCAAGGCTAAAAGAGGAGGGAAGATGTGGTTCCGTAGATCTCAGAAGCCTTACCCCTCTCAGCAGGAGGATTCCCCTTCCAGAGGCAGAGGAGGGAAATTCTTCCGAAGACGCCGTCCCAGAGGCGGCAGAGGCCCTCGCAACACTGGAGACCGCGAGTCCTTTCGTGGCTCTTCAGCCTTTCATAGTCCCTGAGGGATTGCCCGGCTGTGCTGCTCCGGAGCCAGTCGGGGGTTGTTTCTCGAAGCACCTAAAAGCCTGGGAAGGTATCACTCAGGACCGATGGGTGCTTCGAATTATCGCCGGAGGTTACTCCATCCCATTCTCTCATCCCCCCTTTCAGTCCAAAAAAATCCCGGACCCGCCACCCAGTCAGCGGGATACTGCAGCCTCAGAAGTTTTAAAGCTGCTGCAAAAAGGAGTCATCCAACCGGTCCCCGCAGACCAGATCGGATTAGGGACTTACTCAAGATTCTTTTTGGTGCCAAAAAAGACCGGGGACTTGAGGCCCATTTTGGACCTAAGCATCCTAAACCATTCAGTCAGAAAGTCCAAGTTCTGAATGGTCACCCTACAAACCATTCTCCCATTGCTGGAGAAGGGTGTTTGGATGTGCTCCATAGATCTCAAGGACGCTTATTATCATATCATGGTACATCAAGCTTCCAGGAGACATCTGCGCTTCAGCCTAGGAGGCAGTCATTTTCAGTTCCGTGCACTGCCCTTTGGTCTCACCACAGCCCCCAGGGTGTTCACCAAGTGTTTGGCAGTCGTGACTGCTCACCTGAGAAGTCTAGGATTCCAGGTGTTTCCATATCTAGATGACTGGCTCCTAACTGCCACCTCCAGACATCTACTACTGCAGAGCCTCCAAGCCACTATATCACTGGGCAGTTCCCTTGGAATCACCTTCAATTGGCCAAAGTCTGTGTTGCTGTCATCTCAACGCATAAGATTCATAGGGGTAGAGATAGACTCAAACCGAATGCGGGTCTATCTACCGACAGACAGAATACAAACTATACAGACTCAAGTTCGAGCCTTACTTCCCAGGCCCAAAGCTCCAGCCAGGATGGTCCTGCAGCTATTGGGATCCATGTCCGCCACGGTTCTTCTAGTCCCCTTGGCAAGGTTGCACATGAGAATTCTCCAGTGGCTTCTTTCAGCTCAGTGGTCCTTTCAAGAACTCCCCCTCAGTCACCTCGTATGGATCACGGAATCTTGCAAACGGACCTTCGCTGGTGGCTAGTGCCCTCCAACTTGGATCAGGGCGACCCTTTGTTCTACCTTCTCCAGCGGCCACTTTGACCACGGACGCCTCCCAGATGGGGTGGGGGGGCATTCCCTGGGCAGGTCAGTCCAAGGCAAATGGCACCCGGAAGAGACTTTACTTCATATCAACATCTTAGAAATGAGGGCAGTACTTCTGTCCCTTCAAGCCCTTCACGATTATCTCCCTCAGGGCGTAATTGCTGTTCACTCAGACAACATGTCAGTTGTCTGGTACCTGAACAAACAGGGAGGGACCAGATCCTATCCTCTTTGCAGAGAAGCCATGAGAGTTTGGGAATGGGCAGTCTTGACCAAACGCTTCCTAGTGGCTACTCACATACCGGGCAAGTCCAATGTGATAGCCGACAGATTGAGCAGAACCATCCTCTCTCCTCACGAATGGTCACTGAATATGACAGTTGCAAGTCAGATTTTCAGCAAATGGGGAGTTTCGTGTTGCGACCTCTTCGCAACTCCTCTGAATGCAAAGTGCAAAGAATTCTTCTCCCTAACCCCAGCTCCGGGGAAGAGCCCCATGGACGCACTAGTCCGTCCTTGGCCCACCGGCTTGCTTTATGCCTTCCCTCCAGTTCCTCTCCTTCCCAAGGTGATTCAAAAGGCATCTCTCTTGGGGAGCAAAATGATCTTAATTGCTCCTTACTGGCCTCATCAAGTGTGGTTCCCCTATCTTCGGAAACATGCTCTGGAAGGTCCATGGTTCCTGGATCAGATCCCAGACCTACTGGTTCATCAGTCGGGACTATTCCACCAGTCCCTACATACCTTAAAATTGACGGCTTGGCTCCTCCTCTTCCGACGATAGTCAGGAGTCATATATTGGATCCAGATGTTGTGCACATATTATCTTCGGCCCATAAGTCGGACACAAAGAAACTGTATTCTAGCAAATGGAAAAGATTTGCTATTTGGGCTCAACTCCGGGGCCTGGACCCCATTTCTGTTCCCGTGGCAGAAGTACTAAAATTTTTGACTTCTCTTTTCAATCAAGGCTCTTCAGTTTCTACCATCAAGGTACAATTGGCAGCAATTTCTAATTTTCACAAATCCATAGACCCCACCTTTAATGAGCAACAGATTGTGTAAGACCTTCTTGAAAGGTGCTGCTCTATTAAGACCTCCGATTTCTCATCCTGCACCTCCATGGGATCTCGATATAGTGTTACACGCCTTGACTTCTTTCCCCTTTGAACCGGCAGCTACATGTGATCTAAAGTTTCTATCATGGAAGACAACCTTTCTGGTGGCGATTACTTCTGCCAGAAGAGTTTCAGAGCTTCAGGCTTTGTCAGTAAAACTCCTGTACTTGGTTTTTCACAAAGACAGAGTATCCCTCAGGCCAAATCCTTCCTTTGTCCCTAAAGTTTGTTCTAGTTTCTGCTTACAACAATCGTTAGAGCTTCCAGTTTTTTTCCCAAAATACTCTAACAAAGCGGAGTTCATATTCCACACACTAGATGTCCACAGACAGTTACGTTTTTATTTAGACAGGACCAAACAAACAAGGAAAACAGATCAGTTGTTTGTATCCTTTGCAGACAATAAATTGGGCAAAGCTGTCACAAAGGTCACTATTGCCAAATGGATCAGGGACTGTATTACTCAAGCTTATTTTTATTCTAACAAAGAGCTTACCACCTCTGTCAAAGCTCATTCTACAAGGGCTATGGCTACTTCGATAGCATTTCATTCTAAGCTTGCCATTAGTGACATTTGTGCTGCGGCTACATGGTCTTCCCCGCACACTTTTATTTCCCACTACAAATTGGATGTGGCATCTAGAGGACGAGCTTCATTTGGTTCCACAGTGCTCAGGAGTGTTTTCCAATGAGCCACCCGGGATTTAGGTGCTAGGGACGCTGTCCCATCAGTACAGAATGTAGGCGAGATAGGATCACATAACATCTTTTAGTTATGTACTCACCATAACTTTAGATGTTTGGGATCCATCTCGCCTATATTCCTAACAACCCACCCTCCTTCCCCCTTCCTTGGAGATCAGAGGATATCAGAAGGTCCGAATCCTGTTGTTTCATCTTGAAACATCTAACAATGTTATATAAACAAGTTGTGCATGTGTGCATGAATGCGGACAAACAAGATCTGGGGGATTAGTGGTGGTGCATCCTGGGATAAAGATAGCTCAGCCAATAAGAGGCCTCGCTCTATAGCATAAGCGTGCCGAGTCGGAGCCGAGGGATCGGCTCCGAGCCCATCAGTACAGAATGTAGGCGAGATGGATCCCAAACATCTAAAGTTATGGTGAGTACATAACTAAAAGTTATCAAACAATGAATATTTACTTATTAACAGTACATACCTAATCAAGCAATGGAAAAGCAAAGCAATGGACTATGGTAGAGTGTGTATGAAAGAACACAAAAAGAAAAATAAGCACACTGAAGTATGATGTCACTAAAAAGAATTAATATAACAGTTAAACACTTTCATATCATATTTTAAAAATGATATAGGTTTTTAGTTAAGTACTGGGCTAGACTAGCTGTCCTTGGGGACCATTTTAAGCCTAGCCAGTTTCCATTACTGAAAATTAAACCCTGAACTTTTTGTTTGTGGGCTAAACACCTTAGCCATAATATATAAAAAAACAAACAAATGGAAACTGTAACACAGCAGCTAAAACAAATGTTGCATGTTTTTTTACAAACGGTAAGCACTTTTGTGATACCTTAACCATAATGTCACCTCCCAAATCCAAACCTGTCAATAACCTTTATTGGAAATAGAAGTAATGTTAAAATATGTAACAAAGTGTAAAGGGTAAAACACAACCACCATAACAGCCAATTAGATAAAAAATACTAATGAACTGCAATGTAATCAGATAAATATGTAATAACCATCACTTGTAAAATAACTTAAAATTAAATATAAAATGAGAAGGCGGCTTGTTTATAATATTTAGTGGCTAGAAAACATTTAAGGTAGACTGTAAATAACAAATTATAAACCTTATTATATAACTGCAAAGTGGCTGTATTTTAATGGTCTAAAATTTAAAATGCTTTTTATGCTTAGCTAATCACTTAACCTCATGGGTTTCTAGCCTCTGTCTTAAACTACCAATGGAATTATTTTATCTCTAAGATGATGTGAAAGCCCCTTAACCTAATGGTAAAAAAAAAAATATTAAACCTTGTAGAAGTTAAACTTGATTAAAAAGGGTGACACGTGTGTTCATAAATTTATTGCAACAGATTCCTGACAGTTTTCTTACAGATGAGCTGTCACTGCTGAGACATTTTGCCACATATATCATGCCCCAAGAGTTGCAAGTAAAATGGTCTTTAGAACTCAAAGTTCTATGAAAATGTGTCAGTTTTATGTAAAACCCCAGTATCAGTAAACCTACAACAAATGCCTTATCCAAGAGGATGTTGCCTTAGGTCAAGGTGACCGTTTTGTTACAGGACCTAAACCGGGACACTCGAGGGCCACTCCGGGAAGCCAGGTCACCATTCAGACTAAACAGTCTAAACTGGGATATTTCTGTGTCCTGAAGAAAATGTTTGGGATTCCGGGACAGAGACTTCCAGACTGGGACTATCCTGGAAAAACTGGGATGGTTGGTCACCCTGTCTTAGGTTTTTGTAAAGAATGTGATATCATTCCAGTGTGGTTTTGTTACTGTATACATTTTTATTGATAAAACAGTTGAAAACAAACACATTTTGCAAGGTTTCTACTTCTTTGAAGAATCTTCCAATTATCTATAATAATACACTTAATACCTGTATACCTGTTGCATCTTCATTGAAGGCACTATGCATACCATTATATGCAGTGTCATAGACTTTTATTTGCAATTATATAATAAAGGGCCATTGTTATTCAAAAATGTGCATGCTGATTGGACAGCCCATCCAGAGTGCCTGTTGTAATACAAGCATATGCCAACAGAAAAAAGTCTGACCACTGAAGTACCATACAGCAGATGACTTTTCTATTGGCATATGCTTACAAGACAGCACAATACAAGAAAAATCAGGTATGTTATGCAAAAATATTTACTTCTTGATTATGGGGTGTGCATATGGCCACCTGATTGATGTGTAACAGAACATTTTCCATTTTTTGCTCATCATGTAAAGAATTGGGGGGGCAGTGTATGTAGAGTGGACTGTAGGAAGCCAGTATGCAGATTTTTTTTCTTCACTTGAAGACCTTAGGGGTAGGGTGCAATTTCATGGGAGTGGCACAGGGAGCAAGTTGAACCAGCATCTGTGTAGTTATTTGTTTATTTATTTATATTTGTTTGCTGGGGTAGTAGACAGTTTCAAGAAGGACCCAGTTCAGCCACAACCTAGAAGTTACAACAGAAATAGGAAAGTGAGAGTTTTATTCATAGAGAAGTAATGAATCTACTACAAGTGCTCATGTGTTAGTTGCTTGTGATACACATACTGTAAATAACAAGTACTTTAACTGTCACTGGCCTAATCCTACTTAATTACCAATCGTCCTATCATCTGATCCTAGTAAACTGCATAGCCGTGCAATAGTCCTAAATCTTCCCCTAAAACTCCCATCTGGCCTGTATACCTATCATAAATCCTTGTTCCCAACCCTGAAATTCCCCTCCTGCTCCCTAAATCCAAAGTCCCCAATCACTCCTAATCTTAAAAAGTCACTCCTCCAACCTAAATAAAATTAAATTCCCCAAAAGTACCCTAAATATAAAACCCTCCTTCTGCTCCTTAACCCTAAACTCCTTTGTTGCTCCCTAAACCTAAAACTACCCTTCCACTCCCTGACCCTAACACTCCTCATGTGCCATAACTTTAAAACCCCCTTTCCACTCCCTAAAGCTAAATCTCCCTCCAATCACTGCCTATAATCTTAAGCTACGCTATCAACTTCTTCCACTTTTACACCAGAGCTGCTACAGACACTTTGTTTGGACTCAGGTAATGAGTTCAGGCAAGGTGCTTCACATCCATTTTCTCTGCATGGCTGCCACACCTTGTCTGTACTCATTATCCGAGTTTGAGTTCAAATGACAGACCATGCAAGCTACAAGATACTCAAGTTCCTGGCTATGAGCCTGATTTAAGTGCCTGGTACTTGAGTGCTATTAGTGGATACAAAGTAAACACAAGAAAGATGAATAATAACCATTACAAATATATCTAGTATGTATTTAAGAACAAAAAATCAGAAGTAAAATGCACTGTAGATAGATAGTTATAAACTCAGATTTTTGGAATTACTGGAATTTTAAATTATATAAAGGTAGTACAGGATGCTCTGTAATCTATGAACTTTGTTTCAGCTGGATGTGGCACAGAGATTGTGTAAATCCTTGTAACAGAATAGAAACTGTGGATGGAATTTTGAAAAGAAGAGCAGGAAGATTTAATACCGCCATTCTACATTTGTCCCAATCCCCTTCAATAAACACACATCACACCAAATGACATTTGAAGACCTTTATTAAAGTTCATAACATAGCTTTGTTCACCCAGTTCATTAATTACAACTATACATAATATAATTGATTATACACACAGCATAACATCCTTGTAATGTTAACCAGAGTAGTGTACCTACTCACCCTGCCCCCAGTAAGCAGCGTCCATACCTCTGCTCACTTACTTCACTTATGAAGCACACTCCTTGTAATGTTAATCAGGGCAGCGTACCTACTCACCCTACCCAGCAAGCAGGATCCATGCCTCTGCTCCCTTATTTAACTTATGAAGCAGCATCCCATCTCACTTTGTACACCATTCATTGAATTACCTTCCACCAAATAAGCTGCATCCTTACCTCAACTTGCTTATCTATTCAGCAAGTTCCTCCAACTACTCATTTTCCTTTTCCCCAGATCCTTGAAATAAACATCCAAACCAGAGGGGGAACAGAAGAGGGCAAGCCTATCCCTCTTCTCCACCAACCAGCCTGACCAGGCTGTTCCCCCTCCCTTCTACCCAAAATTGTTCAAATCACTACTTCCCCATAAAGGGAAGGATCAAGCCAAACATCATTTGGTGTACCCATCCTCTGTAAATCACCTTAGAATCCTGTCAATAAACCCACCTTGCCATACCATCACTGAAACACACCCTAATGAAACCCAAACCCCACTGTACAACCGGAGCATCCACCCCAAGAGAGCACATAACCTTTTGCACTTCCTTCAAAGCTGAAATCATGGCTGAACCTGAACAAATTGACACCTATAACCGCAAACTATAACCCCTTGAACTCAAATCCGCACAGTCAAAACAACTAGTATCAAACCTCACACCCAGGACCCAGTCAGCTGTAACCTATCACTTTAGCCCACCAACTACCCCGTTCTGGATGTGAAACAACTCAATTACCGTAGGGAATAGTCCAACTCTAAAACCTTAATGTCCTAATCTTAGATGGCAGAAATCCAGCACCCCTTGACCTAGTTCCTGAAAACTCACCTATGTTCAGCAATGAAATACTCTATTTACCCAGCCATAAACACCCCCAATTCACTCATTACCAAACCATTCTTAACTCCTGTTTGTCCCTTCCCTAGCCCTTCCCCTCAAAAGCTCTCTTTCCTTATGCTATCACTAGTAGGTAATTAAGACCTATCCTACAGCTGCCTTATCCTACAACCAGGCTTTCTTAAACCTTCTAACTCCCCTGTAACAATGCGCCCAGTTTCTAAAACTACCCCAACACAGCCACCTACCTACCATGCTTCCTAAAACCCTACCTACAAAATTCATCCAAACCCCCAGTGACATGATCCTTGTGCTACTCTGTAAACCTTAACCTGGTATGTAACAGTAACACTACCTACTTAAGGGACAAATATGTCACCCCAAAGATTCCACCAGTTAGGAACAAACTTCAGCATCCTGTCAAACTTCTCATTGGCCCTTCCCCCACATACAGTTCAAACAACTGGATGAGTGAATACGACCACCCAAGGTTCCAAGAAAGTAAGGATTGAACTTCACTGGCTTACAGGATCCGTAGGGCTGTAGCCTACTAAGTTCCTGTCCTATGAACATTGTGACTCTACTCATCCCATGGGATCCCCACACTCACCATAAACTGCCCCAACAGTTTTCCCCTTGGCCCCCTTACCTACCTCTTCTTTACTTGCCCCCTATACCAATGCAATAATCAGCTCCCACTAAGTAAACACATAGCTCTAACATGCCTTACTAAGGTGATTACTCAGACCCTCCTTATGCCCCATGAAAGTGGCAAGAACGTCCATTCTATATTCAACTGGACATATAAGAGAATTTAAGTACCTTTATCTGCACTTTTAAAAAAAAAAAAATACAGTATTTAAATTGATTTTAACTGTGTTGCAGGAATATTACTGAACTGGAAGTTAGTCAGTGTTTGCTGAATTTTGTTATTTGCTAGTAATTACAGGTATGGGGGTAGCCACATTCTTTGATTTCCTGTCCTTGCCTATTTAAGTGGTACAGTGTGAAATATTTTCTGCTTAAAAACCTCAGCTTTGGCCGTCTAAGAACTTGCTGTATTCAACTGGACGTATAAGAGAATTTAAGTACCTTTATCTGCACTTTTTTTTTTTTAAAATACAGTATTTAAATTGATTTTAAATGTCTTGCAGGAATATTAACTGAACTGGAAGTTAGTCAGTGTTTGCTGAATTTTGTTATTTGCTAGTAATTACAGGTGTGGGGGTAGCCACATTCTTTTACTTCCTGTCCTTGCCTATTTAAGTGGTACAGTGTGAAATATTTTCTGCTTAAAAACCTCAGCTTTGGCCAGCTAAGAACTTGCTGTATTCAACTGGACGTATAAGAGAATTTAAGTACCTTTATCTGCACTTTTTTTTTAAAAAAATACAGTATTTAAATTGATTTTAACTGGGTTGCAGGAATATTAACTGAACTGGAAGTTAGTCAGTGTTTGCTGAATTTTGTTATTTGCTAGTAATTAAAGTTGTGGGGGTAGCCACATTCTTTGATTTCCTGTCCTTGCCTATTTAAGTGGTACAGTGTGAAATATTTTCTGCTTTAAAACCTCAGCCTTGGCCGGCTAAGAACTTGCTGTAATCTACTGGACGTATAAGAGAATTTAAGTACCTTTATCTGCACTTTTTTTAAAAAAAATACAGTATTTAAATTGATTTTAACTGTGTTGCAGGAATATTAACTGAACTGGAAGTTAGTCAGTGTTTGCTGAATTTTGTTATTTGCTAGTAATTACAGGTGTGGGGGTAGCCACATTCTTTGTTTTCCTGTCCTTGCTTAGTTACGTGGTACAGTGTGAAATATTTTCTGCTTAAAAACCTCAGCTTTGGCCGGCTAAGAACTTGCTGTATTCAACTGGACGTATTAGAGAATTTAAGTACCTTTATCTGCACTTTGTTTAAAAAAAATACAGTATTTAAATTGATTTTAACTGTGTTGCAGGAATATTAACTGAACTGGAAGTTAGTCAGTGTTTGCTGAATTTTATTATTTGCTAGTAATTACAGGTGTGGGGGTAGCCACATTGTTTGATTTCCTGTCCTTGCCTATTTAAGTGGTGCAGTGTGAAATATTTTCTGTTTAATAACCTCAGCTTTGGCCGGCTAAGAACTTGCTGTATTCAACTGGACGTATAATAGAATTTAAGTACCTTTATCTGCACTTTTTTTTTAAAAAAAATACAGTATTTAAATTGATTTTAACTGTGTTGCAGGAATATTAACTGAACTGGAAGTTAGTCAGTGTTTGCTGAATTTTGTTATTTGCTAGTAATTACAAGTGTGGGGTAGCCACATTCTTTGTTTTCCTGTCCTTGCCTATTTAAGTGGTACAGTGTGAAATATTTTCTGCTTAAAAAACTCAGCTTTGGTTGGCTAAGAACATGCTGTATTCAACTGGATGTATAAGAGAGATTAAGTAGCTTTATCTGCACTTTTGATTTTAACTGTGTTGCAGGAATATTAACTGAACTGGAAGTTTTGACTCTGCTCTTCAGTTAGTCCCACCCACCCTCCCTGTTTTTGTTTTGGTGTTAATCTTAGTGGCCTTGAAACTGCCCGCCCCTGTTGTAAATTTGTGTTTGGATACTCCTTCTGGGCCCATCTCATTTGCTCTCTCAACTGAGTGCAGTGAGATCATATTCTGATTTCAGGCACTCCTACTGTGTACAAAGAGAGCATCTGGGAAACAGAAAAAAAAAATTAAGCTTGTTTCCTGCCTTTCCTGTTTAGTGGTATAGACTATTTGTAGGCTTCTGAGCCCCCAAGCCCTTCTGTGTTGGAGGGAAGCCTTCAAGCTTAGTTTTTTTTTTCTTATAACTAGCCAGTTTTCTAGTTTTAGCACTCAAATCTGTTTCTTTGATCTCAGCACTTGTTCAGAAAAAAAAATCATCTGCTTTTACTGTGCTTGTGTTTCTACCTACTTTATTTTACTTTTGCATCATCTTAAAAGTACTCAATTGTATTTATTACTGCTTGGTGTAACTCATTCTAAGCCTTTTGGTTTAATCACTTGGGCTTCGGACCAGTTGTTTTGCGCTGAGAGGGTTTGTGGTCTGCACTGTAGTGGCAGAACAGGTAGCTTACATCCTTCTAGGTTGGGAACTGCTGCTTGCAGTCTCAGTGTCTGTTATTTTAAAAGTGTATTAATTCTGGTTTAAGCACTTGGGTTTTCAGGCCAGTTATTTTACATTAAGAGGGTTCGTGGTCTGCACTCTTGTGGGAGGAGAGGCTGGACTCTGCCCTTCTGAGCTGGGAATTTCTGGTTAAAGGCTTATAGTGCATGCATATCTGAACTGCTTCTTACGGAAGTTGGTGCGCCTTGTTTGCTGTGGCATAGACTGGATTCAGGCCTGCTGGATCTAGCTTTGTTTGTGTAACTTGAGCACTAATCCAGGCATTCTCTAAAGTATTCAGTTGTATTTATTACTGCCTGGTAGTAACTTGATTAAAGTGTAGCTATCATTCTAAGTCTTTTGGATTAAGCACTTGGGCTTCAGACCAGTTGTTTTACATTAGGAAGGTTTGTGGCATGCACTGTGGTGGCAGGACAGGTAGCTTTCATCCTTCTAAGTTGGGAACTGCTGATTGAGAGCACGGTGTCTGTTATTCTTAAAGTGTATTAGTTCTGGTTTAAGCACTTGGGCTTCAGGCCAGTTATTTTACATTAAGAAGGTTTGTGGTCTGCACTCTTGTGGGAGAAGAGGCTGGACTCTGCCCTTCTGAGCTGAGAATTTCTGGTTAAAGGTTTATAGTGCCTGAATATTTGAACTGTATCTTACTGAAATTGGAACACCTTGTTTGCTGTAGCATAGACTAGATCCAGGCCTGCTGAATCTAGCTTTGTTTATATGCTTGTTGTTTGTTTGCTTGTTATTTCCCTGGAACGCTAATTCCACCTAATACGCGGCTTCTCAGCACTTCTGTGGATCACTAGTGATATCTGCATTGCTTACTGTACTTATTTCCTTGTTTCACTTGAAAGAAAGTTACTATTTGTCGTTTTTGCATTTAAGTTACCTGTAACACATTGCACTTAAGTTACCTGGCACTTGCTCACTAAAGCAATTATATAAGTCAGCACTAAAAATTAAAAGCACTACATCCTCACTCTCCACTGGCCCTTGTTTTCAATTATTAAGGAATTCCCAATATTATTCTAGCATGTGCAAAGGTCAGTTGTCAATCTCCTCTCCGGTCCAGCTGGTGAATCTAGGAATCTTGAGGCAATGTTACAACTGCCTCATGTACACCGACAACCCTCTCCTCCTCCCAACAAATTTCAACACATGTGAGAGATGCAACCATATAGCCAAACTGGAGGCTAAGCTCTCTCAACTCAGTACTGGCATAACCAGTCAGGAGGAGAAGGAAACCACACTCACTACAATTCCAGTCTCACATAGACCTACCACGACAGCAAACCAAACACATAATCACACAAAAACATACTCGGAGGCTCTAAATAAAGATCTGCCTAAGCAGCAGAGACCTCCAAAGCAGACACCCAAGCAACCGTTACCCCAAATCAAAACACGTGCAACACATATCTCACAAAGCCAGTGTGCCAAACAGTCACAGCCCTTAAGACTAAACAACACACCTGATACACTTGTAATAGGTGACTTTATCGTCAGGCACACTGACGTCCCGCTCACCAGGCTGAACAAGGAGAGGGTCACGGTGAGCAGCCTGTCAGGTGCTAGGATCCGCCACATAACACAAGCACTCAGGTCACTCCAAGGCAAGTACAAATATGACTCAGTCATTGTCCATGCTGGTGTGAATGACCTGAGACATACCTCCCTGGACTACATGAAAAGAGACATAAAGGAGCTCTCTGAGCATGTAGCCCAGGCCAGTATGACCCTGACCTTGAGTAGCATCTTACCCTCACCAAGAATGATGCCACAATATGAAGACAAGATGATCAATTTCAACAATTCGCTTACGTACTGGTGTCATTCAAAGGGGATCCAATGCCTGTCAGCTTGGGATGATATGCTCGACAAGCCGTGATTCTTCACTGGGGACGGCTTGCACCTGTCACCCCTGGGCTTTCGGATATTGGCAAAGGCTCTTGCTACCCCTATAGTGCCTATTTTGGGCAAGGCTCAAAAGACAAACCCACCTCCATAGGTATCACAAGGGATAAGAAACTAAGAGTAATGCTACTCAACGCCAGAAGTCTAAACCTCAAGATGCACGCACTCGAAACTCTCCTTAGCATGGAGAACATCGATATCTGTGCAGTAACAGAAACCTGAGAGCACCCCAGCACTACCAGGTTATACCTCATACCATGCTTTTCAGCCCCAAAACTTGGACCGAACCACAAAAGGAGGGGGAGTATCGATATTCATCAAAGATACCCACACCTCCAGGTTGGTGGCAAAGCACGAAGCATCAGAGACTATCCATGTGCAACTAACAGTGGGTAAAACTGCCTTCCAGTTTATAGCCTGCTACAGACAACCCTCGCAAACCCAGGAACCCCACTCGACCTTCCTGAGAACACTGGAAAATATGAAGGTCTCTCCAAACACCATTATATTGGGCGACTTCAACTACCCAAACATAGACTGCGAGCATTACTCTAACTCCAACACCCTAGCCCAAAGGTTCCTAGAATTTATAAACTCAAATGCTATGGAACAACTTGTTACCAATCCCACAAGAGGGGAAAACATACTGGACCTGATCATCACCAACATGGGGACTCTATGCTCCAGACCAGAAGTGTATCCCTCACTGGTAAGATCAGACCATAAACTAATCTCACTGGATATTCACATCCCGACCCCACCCCCTGCCCAGAAAACCACAGTGAAAAACTTCTCTAAAGCAAATTTCACACTCCTCAAAACTGAGGTGGAATCCTTCAAAGCCCCCGGGCCTGTGGAAAATATGTCCCAGACCATAGAATCCTTTATAAATGCATTCTATGAACACCTTCAGGAATGCATGGATCATGCAATCCCGAATAAAAACAAGACCCAATCCTCCAAAGGCAGACGTCCTGTCTGGTGGACCCCAGCCATAAACAAACTGTACAATAGAAGGAGGAAGCTACTAAATGATAGAGCAAAATCCCAAAAAGGGACGGCATCACTGATCAGTATTAGCAAAAAACTACGGGCACTCATAAAATTGTCTAAGGCCAGCTTCGAGAGAAAAATTGCACAGGACACTAAGGATAATCACAAGGCTTTCTTTAGTTATGTTAGGAACCTGGGTGGTAATTCCCAGATATGCTCAGAATTAGTCCAAAATGACAAAAAATACACTGAACCCACAGACATTGCCAACATCCTAGCTGACAGGTTCAGCACAAACCCCCCCTCCCCACCAAAAGGGCAAATATCTATCCCAGCAGAGTGCTGCCCCCTGACATCTCAGATGCTCAGGTAAGAGCCGCACTCTCCAAAGCAAAAAACACAGCATCAATGGGACCAGACGGTGTCCCGGGCTGCATCCTACATGAACTCCAAGAAGAGCTAAACGCAAACATAAAACTACTGTTCAATCTCAGCCTTACTACAGGATATGTGCCCAAAGAGTGGCGTACAGCAACAGTGGTCCCTCTCAAAGGTGGTGCCTCAACGGATCCTGGAAACTATCGCCCCATAAGCCTGACTAGCTTAGTCTGCAAAGCTATGGAAAGGATCATCATGGACCTCATAAATAAAGATATTGGGGACCTACAGACACTGGATCCTACCCAGTTCGGCTTTGTTAAGAGCAGATCCTGCCTCTTAAACCTGGTTGATTTCTTTGAAACAGTCACCAAGGCAATTGACGAGGGGAAGGTGATCCACACAGTCTACCTGGACTTCGCAAAAGCCTTCGATACAATACCCCACTCGGGCATTATAGATTAGCTCACCAGCTTAAATATAAACCCCTATGTTACTAGATGGATTGCAAACTGGCTCAAGGACAGAACCTACATGGTTAGAATTGCTGGAGCCATGTCAGACTTCAAACTAGTTACAAGTGGTGTCCCACAAGGCTCAGTCCTGGGACCTCTCTTGTTCAGTATATATTTCTCGGAGGTACAGGCCAACACGGAAGGACTGTGGCTGACCAAGTTCACAGATGACTGAAAACTGGGCGTCATAATCGACTCTCCAGCCAACACAAGCATCCTTCAAAAGGGCCTCATAGAAACAGACAACTGGTGCCAGAGCCATGGCCTCAAGCTAAATGCCAAAAAGTGTATAGTCATCCCCTTTGGCAAAAACAAAGTGCCCACAAATTACCACATAGGTAGTAATCTATTAAGTACAAAAGAAGTAATTAGGGACCTGGGGACCCAAGTTGATAGCAATCTCTCATTTGACAACCACGTGGCCAAAGTGGTTAGAAAAACATTTTATATAGCCCACCTAATCATGAAGGGATTCACATCTAGATCAGGGGAGGTCATCATGCCTCTTTACTCATCCCTCATCAGGCCCATAATTGAGTACAATGCCCCTTTTGGGATGTGCCTTACCAGACACCTGCAGCAACTGGAAAGACCCCAAAAGTACCTCACCAAGAGGATCAAAGGGCTCAAACAGATGCCATATGCTGGCCGGTTAAAGAAACTCCAGCTCTACTCAGTGGCATACCACCTGTTCAGAGGCGATCTGTGCCTGACGTATAAAGCCATGTCCAACCCGGAATTAATGGACATGCTGCACCTCAGAAAATCCAAATCCCATCGAGCCACGCTCAAGAGACTTGAACCTCAGCACTGAAATAAATAGGACATGCTGGAGGGACAGATTCATAACCCAGAGGCTCCCTTCACTCTGGAATAAAATCCCAGTCCAGGTTAGGCAGAGTCCCTCATTGACTCTCTTCAAGAGGAATCTTGATGAGTGGATGGGAGATCGTAGGTTTACCCCGGGTATCACGTCTGTGTCACTGTTAGACAGAGGCACAGTATACTAACCTCGAAAAAGGGCATAGCAAAATAAATTTAAAATGGGTGATGAAAGCCAAACACATTCTGGCTAGGCTTATAAATGCCCTAGGGCAGATAGCCTAGTATGAACCTATGAACCTAATCAAAGCATCACCTTTCAAATCCCCTTTTCAAGCCACCGCATGATGCCTTCTGCACTTCAGCAATCTGCAAGGAAAAGAAAAAACGATAAATTCTATGTGCACACATACCATAATTACTTAACATGGAGGCACTGACCAGGACCCCTGCCACCCCATCAAACCAGCAGTACCTACAGGTCATCAGGGCATAGACTTGCAGTAGCATGTTCACGCCAAAATGTGATTGCTTAACTCAGCTACACTAGACTAAACCCGTTAAGCCCCGCCCCATTCTTACATCATTTCCTCCCAACCATCCCTACCTCCACTTAACCCTTTCACCTCCCCAACCCACTTAACTCCCCCTAATATCCACCTAACCTTCCCCCATGAAGATGTCCCGGGACAACTTATCCAGTATAGTTGGTGGTAACAGTTCAGAATTTGTAACATTTGAAGAGAGAGCAATAAGAGTTTAGGTGTAAGTTCATAATGCTTGTTCCCTTTTAACTATGAAATATTTCATTTATTCCAAATGTCTATAAAGTTTCTTTAAGTAATAGAGACACTGCAATATATGTTATTCCAACAAGGGAAATGTATGCTAATGTTTTGCTTTGTTACATTTACTGGCTAAACTGTAAGCCTTTTTTGACATTTTCCAGGATGTATGGTTCTTCTTTTGAAGTAGGAACTGCAGTTGTGACCTCCTGGTTCAGAGGCCCCTCTCAACTAAACCAAGTGAGAAGTGAATGTTTCTTGGTGATTTATTTCTTTCAGTAGGATGACTCTTGCACCAAAATGCATTTTAATGGTAACAAATAAGGCATCATTATTTAATGCAGCCTTCAATCTATTATGCAAGAGCTTATTTTTCCGTTACAGCTTTGCTGATTCCCAAATGTTAATGTTTGCTGGCATGTAGTCAGAGTAATAATAAACATAATTTGAAGAAAGGTTATATGATTGTATGCATTCTGGCATAGAAGTAGGTTTGGGATCTTCAGAGCAGACAGTTAATTTGACATAAATGAGGTTCTGAGGGGCCTCTTTGAAAAACATGAGCTGTAAAAAGTAAAACTGACATTACATTGCATCTTGTCACTTTTTTAGAGTGATTTTTTTCTTTTTTTTTTTCCTCATAGTCATTCCCAGAATCACAGTTCATCCCCAAAGAAATGTGGTGGAGAAGCACCCTAACTTGCTAATGTGTGTAACTAGTGGCTTTTATCCACAAAGAATACGTGTCACAATGCTGAAGAACGGAGAAGAGGTCACACATGATATTTCATCATCTGGAGTGGTATCAAATGGAAACTGGACCTACCAGATCACTTTGTTAATAGAATTCATACCAAAAAAGGAGGATGTTTATGGCTGCAAAGTTGAACACAGCAGTCTGAAGGAACCAGTGATTGTGGAGTGGAGTAAGTAATAGTTAGATTGTCACTTAATGATTACTTTTAGACAGGGGTGGTTCCAGGAGGGGAAATGTAGGACATCTAAAAACCAAAAAAGCAATAAAATATAGAATGTACAGTAACTATTCACCAGTAATCCACTGCTAAGCATGAAAGACCATTTACCTATGTTTCCCTATGAAAAAAAAAACAATAAATCCCATAGTCTAATAACGTGTTTACGTATTTTACATATCCTGGCAATGTGCTAAATTGTCATGCTCAAGGATTATGGTTTGGATGAAATGTTAGTATGCTACAGTGTAACAAACATCTCAATATCTAACAATACATGAGAAGTTGGAGTATGGCACAACAATGTTTTTGCACAGTAAACAGAAAAAAAAAAAAGAATAGCAAGTTCTACTTTGTGCTGATCAAAGATATTTGGATGTACCTTAAAACTTACATTTTATACCAAAAACACTGAGAGACATTTGCTAAACAAAACAAAATACCCACACATTGAAAACAGATTTTGTATGAACAACAAAAAACTTATCTTCCCTTGAAACTCCTGTGTATTTTAAATACATCTGAAAACCCACTAAACTACAAAAAAAGACGTGTTGGGATTCATACTCAAATACCATACAGTGAAGCACTAATTAGTGATTTTGTAAAAGGTGCAAGAAATCAAAAGGCGACATGTAACACATTTGCTAACATCTTGGGACAGCCCATTGGACACGTGTCCATTTTCATGAGCAGCCCAGGAGTACTGTCTGGTCAACTGATTTGGTCAGAGTCACACAGAAGACAAACAAAAGGCTGAAGGAATCAAAGCAGCTCATTAACAGCTCATAGCTGTACTTGTCTCCATGTGCCAACAAATAGTTGTAGCCCAAACACTGTGTATTTCACTTCTGAGTGCCTGCAAAAAGCAAGCTAAATTAAAAAAATATAATAAGTGTAAACATTTTAAAACATTAAACCCTTGGACTTCATACTGTCCAATTTATTCACAGCTAATTAATAAACACACTGTCACCATTCAACAAAAAAAAAAAAGAAATCAAGGCTCACATCCAAATTACATGGCTTATATGATGATGATGATGCTGTTTACTGCAACTGATTCCTTCCATCCTTCACACTATGACTATTCTGGGATGCAGGAACCAATTATTTATATACACACACAAACACACGCACACACACACACACACACACACACACACACATACACACACACACACACAGACATGCACACACACATGTGAGAGCCCCTTCTCATGCCTTCTGTCCCTCTTAGCTCAAGAATCAGAGCCAAACACCCAAAATCATAAATATTTTAAGTATCCAGACTTCTTCCACTTTCATCTTCAAACCTGTGCCCGCATCCTACTTAAAACTACTGTTAAAAAACTCAATCCATACTCTGCTTGAACTGATGACCTCCCAGGTATTTACCTTAAAATAGCAGCCAATACCATTGCCTGTTCTATCTCAACCATTATAAATAGTTCAATCCTGGAATCCCACATTCTCTCTCTCTCTCTCTCTCTCTCTCTCTCTCTCTCTTTCTCTAGAAAACATCACACATTATCTCTCTACACATAGGAGGAAATTCAACATTCATCACTAACTTCAGATCTATAACAATCTTATCCCCCTTCTCCAAAATACTTGAAAAATATTTTCAAAAACAATCGATAAACTGCCCCCTGCAGGAAGAACTCCTATCCACCATACAATATGGCTCCAATAATACTAACACTGCACTTCTAACCTTTATCAGTTCTGTCAATACAGCTAGTGATAATGGCAAATTAGTCTCCTCCTTATTTCTAGAAATGTCTAAAGACTGTGAGACAGTTTTGTCACAACAAATTTCTACTTCAGATGTCTTCAATAGGTCTATCTCAAGTAACCCTTCTATGGTTCAAAAGGTACTTATAAGTATCAGTCAGTAAAATGACACTCCATTCTCTCTCCATACCTCTCAGTCACCACCAGGGTATTACAAGGCTCTATCCTTGGTCCCCCCCTCTCTTTAACATTCTCACCACCACCATTCACACATCTACACAGCAGGTCTCCTTAAAACAATACACAGATGATTCAACACTCATATGCATATCAGACAACTTGGCTCATCTCCAAAAGAAATTAGTCAGGAAGCTTTAACAGCCACTGAAGCATGGCTTTGTAACTCATAACTCATGCAGAGATGCTCCAAAAAAAAAACCTATTTATTTTTCTTCACAAATTCCTCTCTCATGAATAAAAAAAAAATAAAGTCCTTACCCTTAATAATATAACCACTGAAGTTACTTCTGATTGCAAAATATGAAGGATGATAGTGTGTGATAACCTTAAATTTAACTTGTATATACAAAATTGCATAAAACAATCACCAAAAAGTACAGATGCTTTATAGATCCAAAGCTTTCTCATAGATGCATCAAAAACCACACCTGACACCATTTACTTTCCACTCCTCATTACTTTATGGTGCTCCCACTCTTATTAACTACAAGGCATAACAAAACAAAAAAAAAACACTTGAACGATGCTAGTAATAAATTGGCTACATTTGTAACAAATACGTCTTTCAGAATCCACTTCTGTATAGCACGAAAAAGCCTAAATCAGTTAGAACTACACCACCAAGTAAGATATGCCCACCTTTTTGCCACCTATTAATTATTCAGCTTCTCTCTGCTTGTCCAGCACTAAATATTATTCTACACAATATTCCCACTGAGTCCAATGACCAATAACTCCTTTTTGTCCACAAATCAATCAAATCTGCTGGAGATGGTTTGCACTCATACCATTTTACTAAGGCCTGGATAGCCTTACTGTATTAGTCAGGTCAATACCTTCTCTGCAGTCCTTTCGAATTTTTCTGAAAGACCTCCTAGCCAAAATCTGTGTATGTTCTTGCTCAACCTCAGGATAAACTATATCCCTAAATATGAACAAGTACCTATACATACCTTATACCTCCTTACTCCTTCTTTTTCACTTACTTCCTTACTTCAATCAATTTCTCTCCTCTGACTGTATCTAAATATGCCATAAGCCTGCCTCTTTCTCCCACTTCATATTGCAGTTCCTGTTTGTGTTATTCTTATATTAAATAATTGTCATATATGTTGTATCTATTCTTAACCAATATTTTCACATTATTTCTAAATTGAAATAATTATTTAAATCAGATGTTTTTGTATTATTTCTGAAGATTGTAAAAATTATTTTTGTAATACTTCACAGCTTTACTCACTAGGCATTCACTGAAAATGAGCACATACCCAATAGGAATTTCCTGGTAATCAAATATCAATAAATAAATAAATATTGTTTTTATAGACTTAGAAAACTGGTAGCATAACAGATTTTACATTAGAAACAATTTTCTGAAGGGTAAGAAGTCTGAAATTTATATTTGTCATTATTTGATGACTGCAATCCACAACTCTTTACCAGAAAACCACAAATTTTATGAGAAACAGATCACAAAAAAATTGAGAAAAAATCAGGGACAGCTGAAAATTATACCTTCTACAGGCACACACACACACACACACACACACACAGACACACACACACACACACACACACACACACACACACACAGACACACACACATGCATGCACATGCATGCACACACACACACATGCATGCACACACACATACATACATACATGCATACACCATTTATAACCACTTTTATGATTGTACACCTCAAATATCTGCTAGAGATTAAGTGAATGAATAAATTCATAAATAATTGCCCAATAATACATCTCAGCTCACTGCTGTCAAAACTATTTAGCATTATCTACTGCAATTACTCTCTGCCCATTCAAGTTCTTAGCTTAAAAAAACAGAAGCAGAGGCACAAGATCATGAACTCATTTTAAATATTTCTCTTACATAGTTAAGAAGTTGCTAGGACAATAACAAGAAGCTTTGCATTAGCAAGCATTTTCTGAAGGAAACAAAGTCTGAAACTCACATGCCTGTCATTATTTAATGACTGCAAATCCACATCAATTTGACAGGAAACCACAAATATTTGAAGCAACAAACCAAAATACCTCTCAGCTTCTTTCTTCAAGAAATGTGGACAAAGCCAAAAATAATGGGGGGGGGTGGAATAAACTTTTTAATATTATTTTATTAAGTAAACATGGGGGCTAAGAGCCCTTTTTCAGGGGCAACCCAGGAGCACTATCTCATTAAGTGACTTGCTCAAAGTCACACAGGAGACAAATGGAAGTGGGAGGATTCTAACCCTCTGGTTTGAATAGAGGTGGAATAATTCTAACCCTGTACTTTTGACTATGGGAAGCAGTTCAACATCACAGTGCCTCAAGTGCCAGATAACTTAATTCACTTAGCAAGTTAACAAAACAAAAGCTATTTAAAGGACATGGATTTTCTGAAAAATAAGAGCTATTAAAATCTAGTGAATGACATTATTAACTGACTGTAATCCTCAGTAGTTTCCCAGAAAAAAGAAGTTAACAAGGGACAAGGCATATTTCTGAGGCAAAAATAGAGATATTCTGCAAAATCTGAGACAGATTAAAGGCAGTCTACTCTAATTCAATTAAAAAGTCAACAGAAAAACAAGTTTCAATCAACATGTATTTTCTGAACAAAATCTATGAAGTTCCAATGGCATTATTTCCTGACTATAAACTTTACTGATTTTAATCTTCAGTGATTTATCAAAAAATAAAGACGTTTGTGACACCCCTGCACTTGCCCAGTAATCAAGGAGCCTCAATCCTCATCACTAGCACCAGTGAAGGATATGCACATTTACACACAGTAAAGTACAATTTCCCTTAAGAGCACACAGAGATCACAGTTCCTGACATAGTCACTGCCACCAACCACCCTTACTTATCTGCTACTATAAGGCCCTTACCAAAGGGTGACTAATTCTACTGAGTAATCTACTATTATCCAAATGGTAAGTGTGACCAAGACTTGCAAGGCTTATTAAGAATGGCCTGTATAGTCACCAAATACACATGCAAGTACTGTAAAAGCTTAAATATCTCTAAACAAACAGCCACAATTAAAAGGTTTAAATATATTTAATAATAAATAATGAAAGCACAAGACGATACTCAATAACAACACAGTGGCAACATAGGTCAGAATCACAGGAAATATTTTAAAACAACATTGCAGGACAGTCTTAAATAAATACATCTATACTCATTTTTACTATATTCCTATCTATATCTAAGAAAAATACTATACCTAAATCTTACTTACAGAGCAAGGCAGAAAGTGCTAATGATCAATGTTTCTATGTCCAAAGACAAATACAAAATGCGCAGTCTCTGAGAGGGCTTCCAAATTAATATCAAAACATTACTGCTGGGTCAGCTGGATGACATCACTCTTTGTCACCTCTGCCTTCAGTTCCCAGGCTAATAGAAACTTAAAATTTAGCACATCTGTGTCAAAAATACTTATATCTTAGAAGTTTGCCTAGAACTGGAAGTTGTAAAACAGTTAAACACACTTACATTTGAAACCTGTAATTATTTCTGAGTTAAACACATTTACATTTGAAACCTGTAATTATTTCTGTTTCCAGACATTAGAAAGAACTTCTAGCTGTAGACATACTGTCTCCTAGCTAAGATAAACACAATCATAAAACTCTTCACTTATTTTCTGTGAGTTTGTAATTTAACTATGTATGTTCCAACTTCTACTATGAAAACACACATTTGCACAGACATATAGTTTATACACATTTCTGCTCTTTTCCAGCAGGGTACACTGTGGTTACATTCTTGAAGCTCAGTCATATCATACAGTTCAACACACACTTCTGCATCAGTAGTTTAATATCCACATAACATATAGTTTTCTTACATTTGTAAGACAAGCATACAAATAATATTAATATTCACAAATGACATAGAATTATTTACAAAATTCCAGCTAGCTGGGTTGTCAGCCTCACAAAGTTAATGAAGGTCTGGCCATTAGTGCAGAGGATTAAGGCACTAAGCTTATAATAAATTGCTTCCTGTAGTCAAGGGGACAGGATGTGATTCTTTCTTCTTTTATTTGCCTAATGTGTGACTCTGAGTAACTCACTTAACCACAGTTTCCCAGTAGGTGCTCTGAAGCTCTTATGGTTGTCAATATCTGAAAAGTAGGTCAAGATCAGCTGGTGATTCTGACTACACGGTAATCCAGGGATGTTCATATTCAACTACATGGGTGACTTTGGTAGGATGTCCCACTGTCTGACTTGAAAGGCACACTTACACACACACACACACACACACACACACACACACACACACACACACACACACACACACACACACATATCTCACTTTCTGTCCTTGAAATGCTGCACTGTGGATAGAAAATAAATGTGCAGGTGATGAGGGCTGCTGTTATACACTACAGATCAATGGGAAAAGGCTGTATTTACTAAACTGCAGCTGAGCAGGCAGGGGATGTATGTGGCACCTGCAGCCATGTTGTCCTCTCCTTCTTAAAAGGCACCATGATTGGTTAAAATTTAGATTTTTTTAGTTTTTACTATTCCAAGGATTGCAACACTCACTAAGTACACAGTTTCACGGAAAGGTATGTGCAACATCACCCCTGCTCCTATAAAGTGGTATATGTTATTTGAAAGGAAAAAAATACTCCAACTATGGCAGAACATACATTTCTGCTTTTAAACTGGATTTACTAGTCAGTCTGCTTATTTATAAATGTTACGGCCTCTGCTGTTTAGCCTTTGTACAATGTCTCAGCACTAGCATCATTATGTACCCATCAATTTAAATTCCAAGGGCTATGGCCCATTGACATCAATCTAGTTACCCACCAAAAGGGAGTGAACCATCAGGGAGAAGACCCACAAATCAAATTTCATTACATACTGCAGTTTAATTAACATTTGTAGCTGTAAAGGGAGAATGTTCTTTTCCATCAGTAGTCAGTCATCTTAGAGTAGGTTATTATTACTAGAATTTGTAGGGAGAACAGTCCTCTAAATGGAGAGTAGTATCTCTAATTCCAACCAGTCAGACATTATATGTTTTTCATGTTCAGTGACTTTGGTTTCATGTTTCTGGTTTTAATCCCAGCATCCTTTGATCTATTGTTCTTCAGTCAGTTTTCCTAACCCCACCTCCATCACAACCACCACCATAAACATAATACTTCTCCCTGTGTGTATACATGTCTTGAGAGCTGTGATCATTATGCATGCTTTCTTGGCTCAAGTTTTACCTAGACCATATCTCTTACATGTATGGTGCCTCTTATTTATCCAGTTCCCTCTCCAAAGCTGAAATCTTTCCAGATCTATCTATTAAATGTGTGTAGGTTATAGCCAGCTCCATGGCATAGAGAGGGAAAGCCGTGACTCCACTGCTGGCTACCTGAGTTTAATTATCTGCTCAAGTACCTGTAGGAACTAAATAAAGAGGATGGAAGACAGCAGCCACTACCTGCTGTCTCCCATTCTGGGGAGAGGGAGGAGGCTTTGATTTGCCACATGGTAAACACCTAATGGAAGCACTGGGAGTTCTCCTGGTGGAGTTCCAAACTAGCCAAACCCACACTCTCATACTGTATTCACACTGAGCAGCAAAGGGGAAGTTGGCATGCAGAAGCATATACTTCCCCTCAGTGAACAGGAAGTGCAGGCCTAGGTAGGAGACCAAGGTGCCAAAGGGAGAAGGTAGGCCACAAGCAAGACTGGCAAGCTGACCTGCTCCCTATGGCCCGACTGTCACTGAGGAACAGAGGGCTGATACAGCAGGAATGAATGGGACCTAGAGCTTTTGTCTACCCAAGAATACAAAGATCACACTCTGCCAAAACAAATGGGTCAGTTTGGTAGAAGGCAGAGAAGCCACTGATCACGGTCCTGGAGAAGACCAAAAAACATGTGTAGGGTAATTGTACCATGCTATGGATCCTTTGGACTGAATCCTACTTATAGATTTCAGGGCCTTTCATGGTCCATCATTTTCCTGGAAAGTAGGATCCTGCTCTACTCTGTTCATTTCTCTGTGATATCTCTTATATTTTGGCCCTTGTTTAAAGAATCCTTATGATGCTATCACTATTTATTTACTTCTCTAAATTGACTGTTTGGGTACAGGAGAATAATATGGTGAGAAATATATAAAAACTAAGCATATGATATTTGAGAGACATAAACTGAAAGGTGAATATTTAATACAGCATGCAGTGATTTAAAATGTAGATTAATTTAAGGACCTGGGTATATAGGTAGATCCAGCTTTGAGTTTTCTAATCATATCAACCAATTGGTTAATGGTAGCTATAGAACTATACATGTTATAAAAGATGTATAAAGTCTAGGAAGTCAGAAATTATGAAGTCATTATTTGTTAGTTACATTAGACCCAAACTTGAGTATGGAATTACAATATGGAGACCTTATAAGTTATTATAAGTTCCATGTTATTTAAGTTATTATGAAATACTAAAATATCTGAACTTGTACAGTGTCTCATATAGATATTTAAGAGGAGGCCTTATTCAGGTATACAGGGCATTTAGAAACAACTACCTCTGGGAATGTTTGGGGTTATCAAAAAGTAATAGAGAATCATCAGACAACCTATGTAGAAGATTCTATAGGAATGAAAAGTGTACTAATTGGTTCTCTGAAAGAGCAGCTGATGCATGGAATAGACTATCAAATTACATTAAAGCAAGCACTAGTTTAGATATTTTTTTAAGAACAGCCTGGACACTTATTAAGGAGACAACTGTTTTGGTGAACACCAATATGCTATGAATAAATGTAAACTGAAGAATGCGCTAACTAAGCACACTATTTCTAATAAAGAACATGCTTTTAAATTTATTATCATTGATCAAGCCAAGTATGACAGTAGGGGTGGCCCTAGACCACTCAAACTTTAAGAACTTGAATTAGCCTGGCAAATGAGGCTGAATGCCTACAATTTTTCTGGGTTGAATGACTCATGCTCAATTAGTAGCATTCTCAAACTAAAGAGCTTGCAGAGATGAGTGACATTTTGTTAAAAACATATATTATTTCTGTCAATGGCTGGGTTATACAAAATAACTTTTAATGTTTTTACCTTTGTGTATTGTGGTCACTGTCGTAGACATGTTTACATACTTTAATGTGTTTACATACTTTAATGTTGTTTTATTACTGGTTATCAGTTGTCACTTTAATTTTAAAGTAAGTAGAACAAAGTGATGCAATTGGTGAATGTTGATCACCTGTCTTACTTATAAGGAAGGTTTTTTATTGCTGTAACTGTTTCTGAAGAAGTTTGCTATCAGGCTGACAAAAAGTACTTTAAACAGTGAAATAAATAGTGTTATCTGACTCTTCTCGGACTATGTTGCTGGTTTTTCAAACCTGTTTTTGGATTTATTTTGTTTTGGTATATTGGCAAGCTAGAAGGGCATTAATGCCCATGCTTGAAATATTTGTATATATGTATGTATGTATTTAATTTAAAGAGGTGCATGTTCTCTTCATCCATTCTGTGTGACCTCCCAATCTAGTTTTTGTTACATTGTTATTGGCTAATATATTTGTGTTTTATATGTTGTTTCATTTCCTGTGGTGTTTCCATCTTAAGTGTTTAATATCTTTTTTTTTCAGATGAAAATTATATTTGTAACCTTATAAAAAGATAATACACAGAAACTTGGAAAGACAGTGATATATGATGCACAGAAGTTTTGATTGAAACCAAATTACTTATCATTAAAATAAATTGAGCTTCTTAATAAAGTTTAACAGTTATGCATTACATGACACTAATGAAACTCACTGCAAGAACACTAACAATGCAAAAACATTGTCCAAACATTTTCAGCTCTTGATTAACCTTTCCTTCTTTGCAATACCTAATCAGTGTATGCTCCCATTAGTTGTGGATTGCTCCCACACTTTGAAAATTAATGTAGCAGCTACTATATTCCAAATTGCCTACAGAATTAACTCTGGTATTAAGAACTAGTTATTCTGAACCCCCCAACAGTCACGAGGCACTTTCCAAAATGTCTGGAATATGGCACCCTGCTGACGGTGCTATGGAATTATATACTGTTTTCCATATAACCTTTACCTCATGACAATCCCACACCATATGAAAATAATCTGCATAATCCACTTGACATCTCCAGCAAGTGGCAGTTTGCTTCAGCCCCTGCTTCCATAAACTCTCCAGTGATTGTTGCCAAAAATGTAGTAGTTTAAAAAAAGTCAGGTATGCCATTTGATTTAGCTGAGGAGACATGATACTTTGAATAACCTCAACTCAATGGGGTTTAATTTATTTTTTTTTTATCTGTCTTAAGCTAGATGTTGTAACTCTTGCAGTTAAACCCAATACCAGCTATCTGAATCCTTTCCACAACAATGTGAAGGACAATCATACTCCACTCATACATGCTTGGAAAGCTGTGACCCTTCATTTATTCATTTGTCAT